>NC_062529.1:10887576-11017576 GCF_022655615.1 Tachysurus fulvidraco
GGCACTGTGTGTGTGTGTGTGTGTGTGCGTGGGGCGCACTGTGTGTGTGTGTGTGTGTGCGTGGGGCGCACTGTGTGTGTGTGTGCGTGGGGCACTGGGAGTGTGGCTCTGTGTGTGGGTGTGTCAGTGTGTGTGTGTGTGTGTGTGTGTGCGTGGGGCACTCTGTGTGTGTGTGTGTGTGTGCGTGGGGCACTCTGTGTGTGTGTGTGTGTGCGTGGGGCACTCTGTGTGTGTGTGTGTGTGTGCGTGGGGCACTCTGTGTGTGTGTGTGTGTGTGTGTGTGTGTGTGTGCGTGGGGCACTGTGTGTGTGTGTGTGTGTGCGTGGGGCACTCTGTGTGTGTGTGTGTGTGTGCGTGGGGCACTGTGTGTGTGTGTGTGTGCGTGGGGCACTCTGTGTGTGTGTGTGTGTGCGTGGGGCACTCTGTGTGTGTGTGTGTGTGCGTGGGGCACTCTGTGTGTGTGTGTGTGTGTGTGTGTGTGTGTGTGTGCGTGGGGCACTCTGTGTGTGTGCGTGGGGCACTCTGTGTGTGTGCGTGGGGCACTCTGTGTGTGTGTGTGTGCGTGGGGCACTCTGTGTGTGTGTGTGTGTGCGTGGGGCACTCTGTGTGTGTGTGTGTGCGTGGGGCACTCTGTGTGTGTGTGTGTGCGTGGGGCACTCTGTGTGTGTGTGCGTGGGGCACTCTGTGTGTGTGTGTGTGTGCGTGGGGCACTCTGTGTGTGTGTGTGTGTGCGTGGGGCACTCTGTGTGTGTGTGTGTGTGTGTGTGTGTGTGTGTGCGCGTGGGGCACTCTGTGTGTGTGTGTGTGTGTGCGCGTGGGGCACTGTGTGTGTGTGTGTGTGCGTGGGGCACTGTGTGTGTGTGTGTGTGTGCGCGTGGGGCACTCTGTGTGTGTGTGTGTGTGTGCGTGGGGCACACTGTGTGTGTGTGTGTGTGTGTGTGTGTGCGTGGGGCACTCTGTGTGTGTGTGTGCGTGGGGCACTGTGTGTGTGTGTGTGTGTGTGTGTGTGCGTGGGGCACTCTGTGTGTGTGTGTGCGTGGGGCACTGTGTGTGTGTGTGTGTGTGTGTGTGTGTGCGTGGGGCACTCTGTGTGTGTGCGTGTGTGTGCGCGTGGGGCACTCTGTGTGTGCGCGTGGGGCACTCTGTGTGTGCGCGTGGGGCACTCTGTGTGTGCGCGTGGGGCACTCTGTGTGTGCGCGTGGGGCACTCTGTGTGTGTGCGCGTGGGGCACTCTGTGTGTGTGCGCGTGGGGCACTCTGTGTGTGCGCGTGGGGCACTCTGTGTGTGCGCGCGTGGGGCACTCTGTGTGTGCGCGCGTGGGGCACTCTGTGTGTGTGCGCGTGGGGCACTCTGTGTGTGCGCGCGTGGGGCACTCTGTGTGTGCGCGCGTGGGGCACTCTGTGTGTGCGCGCGTGGGGCACTCTGTGTGTGCGCGCGTGGGGCACTCTGTGTGTGCGCGCGTGGGGCACTCTGTGTGTGCGCGCGTGGGGCACTCTGTGTGTGCGCGCGTGGGGCACTCTGTGTGTGCGCGCATGGGGCACTCTGTGTGTGCGCGTGGGGCACTCTGTGTGTGCGCGCGTGGGGCACTCTGTGTGTGCGCGCGTGGGGCACTCTGTGTGTGCGCGCGTGGGGCACTCTGTGTGTGCGCGCGTGGGGCACTCTGTGTGTGCGCGCGTGGGGCACTCTGTGTGTGCGCGCGTGGGGCACTCTGTGTGTGCGCGCGTGGGGCACTCTGTGTGTGCGCGCGTGCGTGGGGCACTCTGTGTGTGCGCGCGTGCGTGGGGCACTCTGTGTGTGCGCGCGTGCGTGGGGCACTCTGTGTGTGCGCGCGTGCGTGGGGCACTCTGTGTGTGCGCGCGTGCGTGGGGCACTCTGTGTGTGCGCGCGTGCGTGGGGCACTCTGTGTGTGCGCGCGTGCGTGGGGCACTCTGTGTGTGCGCGCGTGCGTGGGGCACTCTGTGTGTGCGCGCGTGCGTGGGGCACTCTGTGTGTGCGCGCGTGCGTGGGGCACTCTGTGTGTGCGCGCGTGCGTGGGGCACTCTGTGTGTGCGCGCGTGCGTGGGGCACTCTGTGTGTGCGCGCGTGCGTGGGGCACTCTGTGTGTGCGCGCGTGCGTGGGGCACTCTGTGTGTGCGCGCGTGCGTGGGGCACTCTGTGTGTGCGCGCGTGCGTGGGGCACTCTGTGTGTGCGCGCGTGCGTGGGGCACTCTGTGTGTGCGCGCGTGCGTGGGGCACTCTGTGTGTGCGCGCGTGCGTGGGGCACTCTGTGTGCGTGTGCGCGTGCGTGGGGCACTCTGTGTGCGTGTGCGCGTGCGTGGGGCACTCTGTGTGCGTGTGCGCGTGCGTGGGGCACTCTGTGTGCGTGTGCGCGTGCGTGGGGCACTCTGTGTGCGTGTGCGTGTGCGTGGGGCACTCTGTGTGCGTGTGTGTGTGCGTGGGGCACTCTGTGTGCGTGTGTGTGTGCGTGGGGCACTCTGTGTGTGTGTGTGTGCGTGGGGCACTCTGTGTGTGTGTGTGTGTGCGTGGGGCACTCTGTGTGTGTGTGTGTGTGCGTGGGGCACTCTGTGTGTGTGTGTGTGTGCGTGGGGCACTCTGTGTGTGTGTGTGTGCGTGGGGCACTCTGTGTGTGTGCGCGCGTGCTTGAGGCACTCTGTGTGTGTGTGCGCGCGTGCTTGGGGCACTCTGTGTGTGTGCTTGGGGCACTCTGTGTGTGTGTGTGTGTGCGAGGGGCACTCTGTGTGTGTGTGTGTGTGCGTGGGGCACTCTGTGTGTGTGTGTGTGTGCGTGGGGCACTCTGTGTGTGTGTGTGTGTGCGTGGGGCACTCTGTGTGTGTGTGTGTGTGTGCGTGGGGCACTCTGTGTGTGTGTGTGTGTGTGCGTGGGGCACTGTGTGTGTGTGTGTGTGTGTGTGTGTGTGTGTGTGTGTGGGGGTCTCTGTGTGTGTGTGTGTGTGTGCGTGGGGCACTCTGTGTGTGTGTGTGTGTGCGCGTGGGGCACTCTGTGTGTGTGTGTGCGTGGGGCACTCTGTGTGTGTGTGTGCGTGGGGCACTCTGTGTGTGTGTGTGCGTGGGGCACTCTGTGTGTGTGTGTGCGTGGGGCACTCTGTGTGTGTGTGTGCGTGGGGCACTCTGTGTGTGTGTGCGCGTGGGGCACTCTGTGTGTGTGTGTGTGTGCGTGGGGCACTCTGTGTGTGTGTGTGTGCGTGGGGCACTCTGTGTGTGTGTGTGTGTGTGCGTGGGGCACTCTGTGTGTGTGTGTGTGCGTGGGGCACTCTGTGTGTGTGTGCGTGGGGCACTCTGTGTGTGTGTGTGCGTGCGTGGGGCACTCTGTGTGTGTGTGTGCGTGCGTGGGGCACTCTGTGTGTGTGTGTGTGTGCGTGGGGCACTCTGTGTGTGTGTGTGTGTGCGTGGGGCACTCTGTGTGTGTGTGCGTGGGGCACTCTGTGTGTGTGTGTGTGCGTGCGTGGGGCACTCTGTGTGTGTGTGCGTGCGTGCGTGGGGCACTCTGTGTGTGTGTGTGTGTGCGTGGGGCACTCTGTGTGTGTGTGTGTGTGCGTGGGGCACTCTGTGTGTGTGTGTGTGTGCGTGGGGCACTCTGTGTGTGTGTGCGTGCGTGCGTGGGGCACTCTGTGTGTGTGTGCGTGCGTGCGTGGGGCACTCTGTGTGTGTGTGCGTGCGTGCGTGGGGCACTCTGTGTGTGTGTGCGTGCGTGCGTGGGGCACTCTGTGTGCGTGTGCGCGTGGGGCACTCTGTGTGTGTGTGCGCGTGGGGCACTCTGTGTGTGTGTGTGCGTGGGGCACTCTGTGTGTGTGTGTGCGTGGGGCACTCTGTGTGTGTGTGCGCGTGGGGCACTCTGTGTGTGTGTGCGCGTGGGGCACTCTGTGTGTGTGTGTGTGTGTGCGTGGGGCACTCTGTGTGTGTGTGTGTGTGCGTGGGGCACTCTGTGTGTGTGTGTGTGCGTGGGGCACTCTGTGTGTGTGTGTGTGCGTGCGTGGGGCACTCTGTGTGTGTGTGCGTGCGTGGGGCACTCTGTGTGCGTGCGTGCGTGGGGCACTCTGTGTGTGTGCGTGCGTGGGGCACTCTGTGTGTGTGCGTGCGTGGGGCACTCTGTGTGTGTGCGTGCGTGGGGCACTCTGTGTGTGTGCGTGCGTGGGGCACTCTGTGTGTGTGTGTGCGTGGGGCACTCTGTGTGTGTGTGTGTGCGTGGGGCACTCTGTGTGTGTGTGTGTGTGCGTGGGGCACTCTGTGTGTGCGCGTGGGGCACTCTGTGTGTGTGTGTGTGTGTGTGTGTGCGCGTGGGGCACTCTGTGTGTGTGTGTGTGTGTGTGTGTGTGCGTGGGGCACTCTGTGTGTGTGTGTGTGTGTGTGCGTGGGGCACTCTGTGTGTGTGTGTGTGCGTGGGGCACTCTGTGTGTGTGTGTGTGTGTGCGTGGGGCACTCTGTGTGTGTGTGTGTGTGTGTGTGTGTGTGTGTGTGTGCGTGGGGCACTCTGTGTGTGTGTGTGTGTGTGTGTGTGTGTGCGTGGGGCACTCTGTGTGTGTGTGTGTGTGTGTGTGTGTGTGTGGGGCACTCTGTGTGTGTGTGTGTGTGCGTGTGTGTCTCTGTGTGTGTGTGTGTGTGCGTGGGGCACTCTGTGTGTGTGTGTGTGTGTGCGTGGGGCACTCTGTGTGTGTGTGTGCGTGGGGCACTCTGTGTGTGTGTGTGTGTGCGTGGGGCACTCTGTGTGTGTGTGTGTGTGTGTGTGCGTGGGGCACTCTGTGTGTGTGTGCGTGGGGCACTCTGTGTGTGTGTGCATGGGGCACTCTGTGTGTGTGTGCGTGGGTCTGTGTGTGTGTGCGCGTGGGGCACTCTGTGTGTGTGTGTGTGTGCGTGGGGCACTCTGTGTGTGTGTGTGTGTGTGTGTGTGCGTGGGGCACTCTGTGTGTGTGTGCGTGGGGCACTCTGTGTGTGTGTGTGCGTGGGGCACTCTGTGTGTGTGTGTGCGTGGGGCACTCTGTGTGTGTGTGCGTGGGGCACTCTGTGTGTGTGTGCGCGTGGGGCACTCTGTGTGTGTGTGTGCGTGCGTGGGGCACTCTGTGTGTGTGCGTGCGTGCGTGGGGCACTCTGTGTGTGTGTGTGCGTGCGTGGGGCACTCTGTGTGTGTGTGTGTGCGTGCGTGGGGCACTCTGTGTGTGTGTGTGTGTGCTTGGGGCACTCTGTGTGTGTGTGTGTGTGCGTGGGGCACTCTGTGTGTGTGTGTGTGTGTGTGCGTGGGGCACTCTGTGTGTGTGTGTGTGCATGGGGCACTCTGTGTGTGTGTGTGTGTGCGTGGGGCACTCTGTGTGTGTGTGCGTGCGTGCGTGGGGCACTCTGTGTGTGTGTGCGTGCGTGGGGCACTCTGTGTGCGTGCGTGCGTGGGGCACTCTGTGTGCGTGTGCGCGTGCGTGGGGCACTCTGTGTGTGTGCGCGTGCGTGGGGCACTCTGTGTGTGTGCGCGTGCGTGGGGCACTCTGTGTGTGTGCGTGCGTGGGGCACTCTGTGTGTGTGCGTGCGTGGGGCACTCTGTGTGTGTGCGTGCGTGGGGCACTCTGTGTGTGTGCGTGCGTGGGGCACTCTGTGTGTGTGCGTGCGTGGGGCACTCTGTGTGTGTGCGTGCGTGGGGCACTCTGTGTGTGCGCGTGCGTGGGGCACTCTGTGTGTGCGCGTGCGTGGGGCACTCTGTGTGTGCGCGTGCGTGGGGCACTCTGTGTGTGCGCGTGCGTGGGGCACTCTGTGTGTGCGCGTGCGTGGGGCACTCTGTGTGTGTGCGTGCGTGGGGCACTCTGTGTGTGTGTGTGTGTGCGCGCGTGGGGCACTCTGTGTGTGTGTGTGTGTGTGCGTGGGGCACTCTGTGTGTGTGTGTGTGTGTGCGTGGGGCACTCTGTGTGTGCGCGTGGGGCACTCTGTGTGTGTGTGTGTGTGTGTGTGTGTGTGTGCGCGCGTGGGGCACTCTGTGTGTGTGTGTGTGTGTGCGTGGGGCACTCTGTGTGTGTGTGTGTGTGTGTGTGCGTGGGGCACTCTGTGTGTGTGTGTGTGTGCGTGGGGCACTCTGTGTGTGTGTGTGTGTGTGTGTGCGTGGGGCACTCTGTGTGTGTGTGCGTGGGGCACTCTGTGTGTGTGTGCGCGTGGGGCACTCTGTGTGTGTGTGTGCGTGCGTGGGGCACTCTGTGTGTGTGTGTGTGCGTGCGTGGGGCACTCTGTGTGTGTGTGTGCGTGCGTGGGGCACTCTGTGTGTGTGTGTGCGTGCGTGGGGCACTCTGTGTGTGTGTGTGCGTGCGTGGGGCACTCTGTGTGTGTGTGTGCGTGCGTGGGGCACTCTGTGTGTGTGTGTGTGTGCTTGGGGCACTCTGTGTGTGTGTGTGTGTGATAGGGGCACTCTGTGTGTGTGTGTGTGCGTGGGGCACTCTGTGTGTGTGTGTGTGTGTGTGTGCGTGGGGCACTCTGTGTGTGTGTGTGTGTGCGTGGGGCACTCTGTGTGTGTGTGTGTGTGTGTGTGCGTGGGGCACTCTGTGTGTGTGTGTGTGTGCGTGGGGCACTCTGTGTGTGTGTGTGTGTGTGCGTGGGGCACTCTGTGTGTGTGTGTGTGTGTGCGTGGGGCACTCTGTGTGTGTGTGTGTGTGCGTGGGGCACTCTGTGTGTGTGTGTGTGTGTGTGTGCGTGGGGCACTCTGTGTGTGTGTGCGTGGGGCACTCTGTGTGTGTGTGCGTGGGGCACTCTGTGTGTGTGTGCGTGGGGCACTCTGTGTGTGTGTGCGCGTGCGTGGGGCACTCTGTGTGTGTGTGTGCGTGCGTGGGGCACTCTGTGTGTGTGTGTGCGTGCGTGGGGCACTCTGTGTGTGTGTGTGCGTGCGTGGGGCACTCTGTGTGTGTGTGTGCGTGCGTGGGGCACTCTGTGTGTGTGTGTGTGTGCTTGGGGCACTCTGTGTGTGTGTGTGTGTGCTTGGGGCACTCTGTGTGTGTGTGTGTGCGTGGGGCACTCTGTGTGTGTGTGTGTGTGTGTGTGAGTGGGGCACTCTGTGTGTGTGTGTGTGAGTGGGTCACTCTGTGTGTGTGTGTGTGCGTGGGGCACTCTGTGTGTGTGCGTGCGTGCGTGGGGCTCTCTGTGTGTGTGTGCGTGCGTGCGTGGGGCACTCTGTGTGTGTGTGTGTGTGCTTGGGGCACTCTGTGTGTGTGTGTGTGCTTGGGGCACTCTGTGTGTGTGTGTGTGTGCTTGGGGCACTCTGTGTGTGTGTGTGTGCGTGGGGCACTCTGTGTGTGTGTGCGTGCGTGCGTGGGGCACTCTGTGTGTGTGTGTGTGTGCTTGGGGCACTCTGTGTGTGTGTGTGTGCTTGGGGCACTCTGTGTGTGTGTGTGTGTGCTTGGGGCTCTCTGTGTGTGTGTGTGTGCGTGGGGCACTCTGTGTGTGTGTGTGTGTGTGCGTGGGGCACTCTGTGTGTGTGTGTGTGTGCGTGGGGCACTCTGTGTGTGTGTGTGTGTGCGTGGGGCACTCTGTGTGTGTGTGTGTGTGTGCGTGGGGCACTCTGTGTGTGTGTGCGTGCGTGGGGCACTCTGTGTGCGTGCGTGCGTGGGGCACTCTGTGTGTGCGCGCGCGCGTGCGTGGGGCACTCTGTGTGTGTGCGCGCGCGTGCGTGGGGCACTCTGTGTGTGTGCGCGCGCGTGCGTGGGGCACTCTGTGTGTGTGCGCGTGCGTGGGGCACTCTGTGTGTGTGTGCGTGCGTGGGGCACTCTGTGTGTGTGCGTGCGTGGGGCACTCTGTGTGTGTGCGTGCGTGGGGCACTCTGTGTGTGTGCGTGCGTGGGGCACTCTGTGTGTGTGCGTGCGTGGGGCACTCTGTGTGTGTGTGTGTGTGTGCGCGTGGGGCACTCTGTGTGTGTGTGTGTGTGTGCGTGGGGCACTCTGTGTGTGTGTGTGTGTGTGTGCGTGGGGCACTCTGTGTGTGCGCGTGGGGCACTCTGTGTGTGTGTGTGTGTGTGTGTGTGTGTGTGTGTGTGTGTGTGTGTGCGTGGGGCACTCTGTGTGTGTGTGTGTGTGTGTGTGCGTGGGGCACTCTGTGTGTGTGTGTGTGTGTGTGTGTGTGTGTGTGTGTGTGTGTGTGTGTGTGTGTGTGTGTGTGTGCGTGGGGCACTCTGTGTGTGTGTGTGTGTGTGTGTGGGGCACTCTGTGTGTGTGTGTGTGTGTGTGTGCGTGGGGCACTCTGTGTGTGTGTGTGTGTGCGTGGGGCACTCTGTGTGTGTGTGTGTGTGCGTGGGGCACTCTGTGTGTGTGTGTGTGTGTGCGTGGGGCACTCTGTGTGTGTGTGTGTGCGTGGGGCACTCTGTGTGTGTGTGTGTGCGTGGGGCACTCTGTGTGTGTGTGTGTGTGCGTGGGGCACTCTGTGTGTGTGTGTGTGTGTGTGTGCGTGGGGCACTCTGTGTGTGTGTGCGTGGGGCACTCTGTGTGTGTGTGCGCGTGGGGCACTCTGTGTGTGTGTGTGCGTGCGTGGGGCACTCTGTGTGTGTGTGTGCGTGCGTGGGGCACTCTGTGTGTGTGTGTGCGTGCGTGGGGCACTCTGTGTGTGTGTGTGCGTGCGTGGGGCACTCTGTGTGTGTGTGTGCGTGCGTGGGGCACTCTGTGTGTGTGTGTGTGTGCTTGGGGCACTCTGTGTGTGTGTGTGTGTGCTTGGGGCACTCTGTGTGTGTGTGTGTGCGTGGGGCACTCTGTGTGTGTGTGTGTGTGTGTGTGCGTGGGGCACTCTGTGTGTGTGTGTGTGCGTGGGGCACTCTGTGTGTGTGCGTGCGTGCGTGGGGCACTCTGTGTGTGTGTGCGTGCGTGCGTGGGGCACTCTGTGTGTGTGTGCGTGCGTGCGTGGGGCACTCTGTGTGTGTGTGTGCGCGGGGCACTCTGTGTGTGTGTGTGCGCGTGGCACTCTGTGTGTGTGTGTGCGCGTGGCACTCTGTGTGTGTGTGTGTGCGCGGGGCACTCTGTGTGTGTGTGTGCATGGGGCACTCTGTGTCTGTGTGTGTGTGTGCATGGGGCACTCTGTGTCTGTGTGTGTGTGTGCATGGGGCACTCTGTGTCTGTGTGTGTGTGTGCATGGGGCACTCTGTGTGTGTGTGTGTGTGCGTGGGGCACTCTGTGTGTGTGTGCGTGGGGCACTCTGTGTGTGTGTGCGTGGGGCACTCTGTGTGTGTGTGCGTGGGGCACTCTGTGTGTGTGTGCGTGGGGCACTCTGTGTGTGTGCGCGTGGGGCACTCTGTGTGTGTGTGCGTGGGGCACTCTGTGTGTGTGTGCGTGGGGCACTCTGTGTGTGTGTGCGTGGGGCACTCTGTGTGTGTGTGCGTGGGGCACTCTGTGTGTGTGTGTGTGTGCATGGGGCGCACTCTGTGTCTGTGTGTGTGTGTGTGTGTGTGGGGCACTGTGTGTGGGTCGTCGGTCTGTCTGTCTGTCTGTCTGTCTGTGTGTGTGTGTGCGCGCGCGTGAGTGGCTGTGTGGGGGTGTGTGTGTGTGTTTGAATCCCAGGAGATCAGCACTTTCTGAAATACTCAGATCATCCCATCTGGAACCAGCCACCATGCCCCAGTTGAAGTGCTGTATAAGCTGTGACGTAAAGGCGTTACAGTAACTCAGTACAACACTTGTGTTCTGAAGGTGTTGCTTAAACAGCTGATTGTGTTGGGGCTGAAAGTGAGGCATTGTGGGAACTCTTGTCCATGTGTCTCATATCTTGTCCATGTGTCTCATTTAAATCATGACCTGCACTACACATTAATGAGCATGTGCAGACACACACATGCCTGACGTGGACTTTTTTCCTTTCTTCTGAATGGAAAATTGTCTCTAATCGTTTTAGACGTGCTGTGAAAAACAGACCAGTGTTTAGTCAGACCTAGAAAGAGATGCGCGCACACACACACACACACACACACACACACACACACACACACTCATGAATAATGCAGTAGCAGTTCTCTAGAGGCCTAGGGCTTGAAGTTAAAGCAGACGGCTGTCACATGTCCAATCAGCTCTAATACCAGCCGTCTAGGAGCTTTTAAAAGCTTGATGGGATTCCGTTCCTTATTCTATACACCACATGTCACACACATTCAATATTTCATGACTTGTTCAACCCCCACATTTATATCCCCATTTCCTGGCAATGGAAATGTTTGGCTAATGAAAATATGTTTTTGTGTAGCATTCTCAGTGAGCATATGTTGTCCATATTAAACTGCTCATAACGTGTCTTTTACAGGTACGTGCAGCTTCTAAAACAGAAGGAGGCTCTGGAGGAACTGGAGGCGTCTCTGCAGAAAGAGAGGGAGAGTCTGGGGGAGGAGATTCGTAAAAACACTCAGATTATGGAAGAGAACCGCAGTCTGAGAGAGGAGATGAACAGGTCAGCTTGAATAAATAATCTCATGCACACGGGCTGATCTCAAGGCCAATAAAACAAGCCACAAATTTCTGATGC
The DNA here is from genome assembly GCF_022655615.1 of Tachysurus fulvidraco. Classification (NCBI taxonomy): domain Eukaryota; kingdom Metazoa; phylum Chordata; class Actinopteri; order Siluriformes; family Bagridae; genus Tachysurus; species Tachysurus fulvidraco. Next base: position 10,898,043 of record NC_062529.1, read on the forward strand.
TTTTCTAGCCATCTGATGCTGCCCTCTGCTGGTGAAACTCTATTACTTGTAATAGTATAGTTGTGAGCAATACTGTAGTATTAGTCAGATTTCATCCTAACCTTTGCTTGTAGGTTCTCAAGTAGATATGTAATGGTCTGTTTCTACTCACCAGCTACTTTTTAACCCTCAATTGCTCAGTTGTATAAAATAAGATAAAAACATATGTTGCTCTGGATGTGTAAAAAAAAGCCTTTTGCACTTCACCATGAATATAACCAAGATGTTAGTAATATCAGTGTAGCTAAGCTTGAGCCATAGCTTTATGTTGTCAACATGGTTGTTCCCAGAAACAGGTTGTTGCTATGAGCCAGGTAAGACTTCATTAAATTAAAAACTGCGATTTTTCTGACAGCTACAGTAAGTGTATCTCAGCCATCTATTATGAAGCTTATTACACCAATCTGTATCATTAAGGAACACCTGTACATCTAGGTGTTCATGCTAGTGATGTGGCATCAGATTCAATTAATCTATGCGACAAAAATCAGAGTGTACTTTGAACCCAGTGCTTTTGCAGTTGTAGCCCAGCTGTGTAAAGGTTCAACATGTTGCTATTCTGAGATGCTTTTCTGCTCACCACGGTTGTAAACAGTGATTTTTTTGAGGTAGCCTTCATCTTAGTTCAATCCATTCTGGCCAGTCATCTTACCTTGTTGCTCAGTAAGGCATCTCTGCCCACAGAAAGGCTGCTCTCGTGTGTGTGTGTGTGTGTCTGTATGTAAATTCAGCATGTTCTCAAGGCAGTGAGGCAGGATAAGCAAACACCAGTCACAGTGTTTGAGATCACCTAAAGTGGAATGGATAGTAACTGAGTATCACAGTTGTGCTTCACATGTTGGTGCTTTTTGCAGTGGTGGCTCAAGTGGTTAAGGCTCTGGGTCTGGTTTAAACCCCAGCATTGCCAAGCTACCACTGTTGGGCCCTTGAGCGAGGCCCTTAACCCTCTCTGCTCTAGTGGTGCTGTATTATGTCTGACCCTGCGTTCTGACCCCGACCGCCAAAGCTGGGTTATGTGAAGAAAGTATTTCACAGTGCTGTGATGTAAATTTTTTTTTTTTTTTTTTTTTTTTTTTTTTTGCTGCTGCTTCTTAATTTTTCACAACCGTAGATAAATATTTTAGTCCATTTTTTTTCGCTACTGTAGATGGGAAGTGGTTGCATGTAGGAAAGACCAGTAAGAGCAGGAATGAAAATGTCCCACACACCATTTAGAGTAGTCAGAAGGCAGTGGCTCCAGCCCCCCTGTCTGTAATCTCAGCCGCCCTAAAACTAAAGTATAAGTTTTACTTTCATAAATAAACAAATACAAATTACGTTAAAATGCAGGACATGTCGTCGATGGGAAAGAAAATTTATTAGTTTGATCCAAGAGCGATATATATATATATATTTTTTTTACTTTTACGTGCGTGCGTTGTAGTCTTTCAACAGTGCGTCTTCAGCTGTCTGCTTTATTTGAACGGAGAAGCTCAGGCATGCGCAGCGTGCAAGCGCAGTCAGAGCTGGATGGCGTTTATCTATAAAGTTAAACGTTAATGCAAACAACCCATTCAATACTAAATAAAAATAACATTTATTGATTTGGTCTTTTTCTTGTGAATATTTTTTTTATTATTAATGACTGCATTCATTAGTAGAGAATGTACACACACATGAACTGATGATTCTAGACTCATTTTATCGTCCTCTTTTTAATAATACCATAACTTTTGGCTTACTATGTAGTGTGTATATATATATATATATATATATATATATATATATATAATAATTATATATAATATATAACTCTTCTTGTTTTAAATTCTCACTGAGGGCTAAGCTCCCCTAAAGATGATATCTTAGAACCGTCCCTGGTCTGAGGAATGAAAACTTTTTGGCTTCTTGCTTTGTTGCCTGCTGTTGTGAGGCTTGGTGTTTTCAGTGGAAATATATTTTTTATTAGAATTTGTACATTAAATTGACACTTTTTACCTTGCAAGTGTGTAATCTAATTGTGTTACATGTGGTCTAAGAGCTGGCTCTGTGTTTTTCAGACTGTCCCAAAAACACGCACATTTACGTCAGGAGTATGACGGGCTGCAGCTTCAGAGCAAGGAGCTAAAGACTTCTCTGAACGAGTCCCAGCTGGAGCTGAACCGCTGGCAGGCGAGCTTTGACCAACTCAAAGAGAAGCACCAGGGCCTGGACATCTCCATGACCAAAATGGAAAACCACTGTGAGGTGAGAGTGTGTGAAATTCTCAGCCCACTTACTGACAAAGCCTCTACTGTCAGTACAGCAAACCTGATTGCTGGACAGAATAAATAAAACTTTAGTCATGAACTAATTTTCTTTGATTTTTTTTTAGGAATGATTATAAGAGAAGTGTTTACTGCTTTGCTTGGCTTATTCACATGAGCTTGTAAACATTGCTAGCAAGCAGTGGCAGAGTGAAAGTATTGTCTGTTTGTGCAGCTGTTGACTCGGCTGAAGGGGAATCTGGAGGAGGAGAACCACCACCTGCTGAGCCAGATACAGATGCTGGGCCAGCAGAACCAGACACTGCTGGAAAGGTCCATGGAGAGCAAGGAGCTGTACCACGAGGAGCAGAAACAGTACATGTAAGCGTTCGCGAGAGTTTTATGTCAGTTATTAGTTCCACTGTATTGTATAGCGTATGAAGTTCACTCCGTCTCTAATGCGTCCCTTGCAGCGACAAGCTGAATTCGTTACGAAGGCAAAAAGAGAAGCTGGAAGAAAAGATCATGGATCAGTACAAGTTCTATGACCCGACTCCTAAAAAGTGAGCTGTACCTGCTAACAGTTAGAGTTTGCTGACATGCTAAGAAAGGTCTGCTTTTAATCTCTTCTGCTTTGTGTACGTGACAATAACAGGAAGGGTCCCTGGGTGGGAGCTAAAGCGATAGCTAAATTAATAAAACCCAAGAAGGAAGGGGCACGGGAGAGGCAGGACCGCTCTCGTGAACGGATCCTGAGTGCCCCAGACATCCCTCTGCCTGACATCCCTCATCATCTGGACTGTTCTGCAGAAAGCCCTATTCTTTCTCCACCTCCACTGCCCTCTCGCCAGAATTGCCTTAACCTGGACTCACCCAGCAGCATCTCAGAGGAGGAAAACTGTGCACACTCCTCCCCAGTCTTATCCACACCTTCAAACCACACAGGTGGGTATATTCTGCTCAGTTCCCCAAAGGAGTTCAACAGACCTAATGATGTAGAATTACTTTTACTTAAAGCATAGACTGATCAGACAGCCAGCTCCAAGCATTTGTTGGATTTGTTCAAAGTAAATCGTTCCCCATCATGAGGTTGTAACCATCTTAATCCACAAGGGGGTGTTGTGTATCTAGTCTGCAAACCCATGCGTTACTCCAGACCTCTACTCCTTCAGTCTTTTAATCTTTATACTAAAGCAACAGTCATCTTTAAAATTCTCTCCAAATTAACCCACCTGTTTGTAATCTTGCATGTTATTCTTCTAATCTTCTTAATGGTGTTATATGTTTTTCCCAAAGGGTTTTGGACATCAATCATAGTTATAACTTACTGACTCATTTAATCTCTTCCACTGATCTCTTTCTCTCTCTTTGTGTTCATGTGTGTACATTAACCCCTACACCCCACACACACACACACACACGCACACACACAGCAGCTAAGAGGTTCAGTTTCATGCGTAGTAAAAGCCAGGATAAGATTCGGGTTACTCCGACATCGCCTTCCCGACCCTCTCTAGTCAAACGAGTTTCTGGGCTTTTCAGGGCCTCCAGTGAGGTCCTCATTCCTCCATCCCCCTGCGGAAATCTAAATTTTTAGATATTTACACAATGAACATTATTTTTGTAATTTTTTTTACTATACATTAATAAAAAATAAAAAAAACTTTTAAAATCAGTTATTTAAAATAATCAGTATTTTGAATATTATATGTTTGGCTTGGCATCACAGCTATATTTCCTACACTAATAAACAAACGTTAATGACACCCGTAACCATATTTCTAACATCGACAAAACAGTTAACTATAGGACACTACTTAGATTCTGAAAACCAGTACATATTCTATTGAAGCACACACAAACACAAACACAGAGAGAAAGGCTGAACTCTGCATGATCACTCTTATTGGGACTGCTGGTGCCGGGGCTACGACACTCTGAGTTAGCAGTAAGTAGCACTGTGTTGAAACGAAGCCCCCGAGTGCATTTGGCTTTGCTCTTGCTCTTGCTCCTGCTCCATTAATAATGTGTGTCATCATGCGTGTGTGTCTGTGATTTTATGGATCGATACTAGTCAAGGGTGAGGAAGATGAACGAGACGCTGTGTGACAGCCGTTACTGAAATCTGTGGCCTCTGTGTTAATGAGTCCAGTCGATATAAATGTGATTGAGAAGGGATAAGTTAATCACTCGAAAGGGGCTCCGTTTAGAGATGTCCGGATGAGCAATGGCATCTTCTATGTCCTGATCACTGTGAGCTCTTGTTTAGTTCATATACCTGCTTTCCTGTAACCTGTGCCTCGCCCTGCCTCTGACTCTCCATGTTCTCACACTCATTGTATGTCTTGCTATCACTGTAAGGAGCTTCCAAGTTAATAATATAACGCTAATCTCTCTCTCTCTCTCTCTCTCTCTCTCTCTCTCTCTCTCTCTCTCTCTCTCTCTCTCTTTTTAATTCAAGCAATGTTTTATAAACAAAAAGAGTCTTCCTCCTGTTCCTATGTTTTCCTCATGGGATCAGCAAAATTCCCAAAACAGTCACATTCCTATCCATGTTAAGGACATTTAATACATGCCAAGATATAAAATCTCTCTCTCTCGCTCTCATTCTTTTTTTCACACACTTTTTTCTGTACATACAATCCACTCACTCATCCGTTGCTGCTACATTGCTGTTAGCATCTTAGCCTGCTTGGTTTATTCTCTGCATTTACACACGAGAGCTCGGCTAACGTTCCATTTTTGCCTAATGTGTATTTCAGTAATAAGTACTGAGACAGATGCTAATCCGATTCTATATCTTTGTGAACCTCTTTCAGTTTTAGGAGTTTTTTACGGATGTTTGACAGGCCGTTGTCCCTTCCCTGTTTTAGAAAGTTAAAATAATACCGATTGGACCGTGAAGACGTATTCGTGTCTTTACTGATTTGTGCTCTGTTCTGCATGGGGTTGAGAGATGAATATTAGAGGAAAATTACAGAGTGTGAATGAGAGTAGCAGAGGAAGCTCAGGAAATCTCCCTAGCCTGCCTGTCCTGGTGGCTCCTGCTCCTCCTTCTGTTTGTACAAGTAACACTGGCATTTACTGCGTTTCCCATCTGTCCACAGACCACCATCTGTCTACTGCTCATTGACGAGGACTTGTTTCCCTGCTACAGTAGTGTTAGTCAGACATATTGTTCCTATCATTTAAGTGCCTAAGCACAGTACACTGACCCTTTGATTCGGTGGACATTGTTGTTGGTTCACTATCATTATTAGCAGATGTTTATGCTTTGCATGATTTTACTATCACTCAATACAAATCAAGCTGAAAATCAACAACGTTCAGTTTCATTTATTTTAATAATATACATTCACTGTCCACTTGAATAGGAACTGTACATGTGTTCATTTGTTTGGTTTATTTAATCAGCCAATCGTAACAGCAGCACAATACATAATCTCATTCAGATAAAGATCCAGAGCTTCAGTTAATGTTAACACTGATCTCAGTGACTTTATAATCCTGACATGGTTGTTGATGCCACATGGGCTGGTTTGTGTATTCGAGAAACTGCTGATCCTCAAGAGTTTTCTCACACACGAGTCTCTAGAGTTTGCACAGAATGCTGCAAATGAATAAATAAGTTAATAAACTCTAAGCTTTCAGTAGAACAACATAGGAGAATGACCTGACAGGTCTGAGCTGGCTAGATGTCTACAGTATCACTAATAGTCACTCTACAACCATGGTGAGCAGAAAAGCATCTCACAATGCACAACACCTCAATCCTTGAGGTGGTTGGGCTACAACAGCAGAAGGCCACACTGCTGTCTGCCAAGAACAGGAATCTGAGGCTCTCGTGAGCACAGACCCATGATAAATTCGAAAAAGTGTCCTTCCATATCTCCTTTCTTCTCGTCCGTCCTTTTAGCAAAAGAAACGTGACCCGATGCGGTGTTTGTGTTGTAGCTCATCTTCAAGGTTTGATGATTTGCATTGTCTAAAGTCACAGAGATCCCTGTGACTATAGTAAATAATCTCATTAAACAGAGTCATTCTCAGATCAAATTTCATCAGATAAAATCTATAATCGAGAACAGTAACCTTGTGCTGGGGCTGAATAGATTACAAAAAGAATATCATTTTTCCAGAACAATAAGGGTTTGTGACACGAATAATGTGCATATTGCATTTTATTTGATCGCAGAGCTGTAATATCTGCATGTCCTGCAGAAAACAGTACATAGTTTTTGTTCAGCTGCTGCCATTGAGGTGGAATTTGCGAGGTTGCCAGGTTCTGCCAATTACTTATTTATTCGAATTGTTTGCCCATTTTAGCTGCAATATCCCTCAGCCTGTATGAACTAGATGTTCGAATTTAAATGACTCGTAGTATCAGAACACTATTTGCACATGCTCTAAAAAATTTTTTTATCTAAATCCTGCGAAAGATCTGCATGCTTTGTGTACAATGTGTCCACTGCACTAATCTGCACAAAAGCTTATGCACTAACATGCTCTCCACAGCAGCAGTGTTTGTTTGTGTCTCCTGTGCTTTTCTGCTTTCTCTGTTTCACATTAAATCTGTAACATTTGGTTCTTGCTCAGGTCAGAGTTACAACAGTGCTTCCAGAATGTCAGAGGCATACCGTCCAGGAGGGGGCAGCACAGAGGACATGAACGGATATGAGGAGCTGGTGCTTAGACAGAGAGGTTTAGAGCCAGGGGCATCCACTCCACTGAACCACAACTCACTCAATGTACCAGGCTTCACCTCTTCCAGCTCGCGGCCAGGGCGCAGGCCCAAAGGTACTGATGTCAACAGCTGAAATTACACAGCTATTCAAGGGGCACACTAATTTATCTAAAAGGCGATTCTTTATGGATTAATAGCAGAGACCAACACATGTATTACTCAGCTCTTGCTACTCTGAAGTGAGGAAAGGTTTAGAATTTTTGTGTTGGTGTATTAAGCCTATATCAGAATTGTTCATCCTGACGAATACAACACTTTACAATGTGCTTCTTTAAATGTTTGGTTTAGATAAGCAACCAGGGACAAATCATGGAGAACACTGCTGTGCTGTTGCTGTGCTTCTGTTTTACTCTGGCTGCTTGTCTATAGTATTGTTAGCTTTAGATGCCAAACCCTCATCAAAGCAGCTCTTTATATACAAACAAATGTACATATTGTGTGACATTTTTGAAAAGCAATCGCTAAAAAAAAATCAGATTGTGAGTGATTGTAAAGAACCGAAACTGAGCATGACGTCAGTCAGAATGAAGGTTTTTTCCCCTCTTACACCTGTTGTTCATAGACGTGTATTAAATGGCTGTTTCATATATTTTGTAACGTGTTAGGAAATGAGTCACGCTGCATAGAGACACATGCATACACTCAGACATTTTCCTGTGCCATTCAGGATTAATCTCCGAGGAGGACCTGCGTATACACTCCCTCGATGCTGGCTTTGGGAGCGGTGGCCATGGAAACGCAGGTACAAGAAGAGCTCAGATCAATAGTTCTTAGCCTGATGCTCAATCTGCTGCACTTCTCTGGCATTTGTTTACGCGTGTGTGGACAAATAGTTTCTCACTCCCTCTGCCTGTCCTGCCTTCAGTAAATTCCTTTTCTTTCCTTTGCATAGGACTCAGGCTTAATTCTGGTGATTACAGTAACAACACCTCCACCAGCAGCTCCCCGGTCAACTCCAAAGGTGTGTGAAATGTAAATCCCTGGTTGTACGTGCTGGTTGGATTTTAATGAGTCAAAACCTTGTTGCTGACTGAATAAATCTGTATTCATACTCCGTGTTTATGGAGTTCAAGCAAAGGAAGATTTATGATCTCGGGGGGGGGGGGGGGGGGGATGGAGGATAAAACAAAACAAGGGCTTATGGAGCAAGTCCCGGTGGGAGGGCAGGTATTACACTGAGCATTCGTGCCTGGTCGTGATGTAATGGGCAACACTGAATATCTGACTAAGTCAACAACGAAATCTATTAAGGATGAGAAATGTATTGTATCACGATGCATCTCTGACCTGTCACTCCTAATGTACTCTACTGTATTCTGTAGAGTATGAACTCTAAATATCAGATGAGGATTTAAAATGATTATTTTATTCCATATGTTTTAGAGTTCAATCCATATTCTCTTTGATGCTTCCACACTTTACTGATCGATTGGCCTGTAATTTTCTGATTTCTCATTAGGAAGATTCTTATAGATTTCCACTTCGCCCAATCATCCGGATTGCAGGAGTAAATCAAACAAGTAACGTCCACCTGCAGAGCTGTAATATTTCAAATCCGCTAAACCCTTTAGGGGAACAAATAAAGAAATACTCAGAAGTTTGGCTTAATATGAACCTTGATATCATTTTAATTCACTGTGTAAATATATTTGAAGGTCTGAGAAAACTTGGATTGGTGCAGGTTCATATGTTAACCTCATTATTTAAATGAATCGTGGATTATGTTGGACAGGCTTTTGGTACATTTCCTTGGAAGTATTTAAATAATTTTTGATCCCAAACACAATGCGACTGTTAAACTGTTTGGAGGTTTATTCACTTGTTTTAACCCTGAGAGAGAGACAGCCATTTTTGATGTGCTTCTCATGCTGTATCACAGGGCAACGTAACACCCTGAGGAAAGTGTGCACACTGACGCCTCCGTCTCCTACATGAGCTTGATATGATTGACAGTGGAGAGAATATACCCTCCCTCCCTCCAGCACAGCACAGACAGATTTGCTCTCTTGGACACAGGATATCGATGACTGCCACATTTTCATTGATTGACTCATGGCGATTTAGACAGGCGGGCGGCGATTAGACAGGCGGGCGGCGATTAGACAGGCGGAAAGATAAAGGCGGGCGGCGATTAGACAGGCGGAAAGATAAAGGCGGGCGGCGATTAGACAGACGGAAAGATACAGACGGGCGGCGATTAGACAGACGGAAAGATACAGACGGGCGGCGATTAGACAGATGGAAAGATACAGACGGGCGGCGATTAGACAGACGGAAAGATACAGACGGGCGGCGATTAGACAGACGGAAAGATACAGACGGGCGGCGATTAGACAGACGGAAAGATACAGACGGGCGGCGATTAGACAGACGGAAAGATACAGACGGGCGGCGATTAGACAGACGGAAAGATACAGACGGGCGGCGATTAGACAGACGGAAAGATACAGACGGGCGGCGATTAGACAGACGGAAAGATACAGACGGGCGGCGATTAGACAGACGGAAAGATAGCTTGCCACCCCTTTTGTATTACATTAACATAGCTTTGTTACTTATAGTAACAAATCTTTCCAAGATTTGTATTTGGCAAGCTATCTTTCCGTCTGTCTAATCGCTGCCCATCTGTATCTTTCCGTGTGTCTAATCGCCGCCATCTGTATCTTTCCGTCTGTCTAATCGCCGCCATCTGTATCTTTCCGTCTGTCTAATCGCCGCCCACCTGTATCCTTCAGTCTGTCTAATCGCCGCCCATCTCACACCATAAATGACACCAAACAAATCGTTTGTCAAGCAAAAAGGTCTATTTTAATATCACCACCACACATTTGCCAAACGGAAAAAACAGTTACCAACATCTTATTTTTAAATCAGTGGCCATGTGGGTCTTCTGAGAGAACTGGTGGAAATAGATTCTTAGATTCACACACACACACACACACACACACCACAACTCGGTCTACTTTCACAGGTACAAAGATGTTCAAGCATTTGTTTGTAATTATAAACTAACTTAAATAACAAAATATTGTAATTTTTCTTCAACAGACTTATTTTGGATAGCTTTAGTGCTTGTTGCTTTGTTTTACAGGTTGATATAACTGCAGCAATTAATGAGAATAAATTTGTTTATTAAAATTTATTAAAGCCAGAATGATGAACCCCTCATGCTTCCTTTTGATGAACCAGATTTATTTGAATTGATTTAGGTTCCCTGGAGCGCATACAGAGACATTCTGCCAGTCTCTCCTGTGATGATGTGGTTGGACTGAGCCATGAGAGCCCCACATTTAGCCAGTCTTCTCTGCTACCTCGTAGCTCCACCCTTCCCTATGAAGCCACCCCTCTATCCCGGTCTACCCCACGAGCCACCGGTCCACGCCCCAGATCCCCTGGCAGTGAGATGGTCACCCTGGAGGAGTTTCTGCAGGAAGGCAAAACCTTGCCACCTCCTACTGTAAGAACACCCAGAAGAATAAATGCCTGGACAAATGGCCTTTTAAAACCTTCCACTGATCTACTATTTTTGTCTCTCATTACCCTGCTGTCTCTTTCTTGTTCTGCCTCTATCTCTATCACTGATTGCCACAGCTGAACTTTACATAGACGCAATGTCGCAATAACTTACATTTAAAAAGGTACAACAAATGCTACTATAGGTTGCCAGACATAGAGCTGCTATTGCCGGGTGTTTGTTGCCTATAGAATGAAATTTCTGCAGTTTATGGCTTCTTTACTGTTAGTTAATTTACACAGTTAATGTGCATTAGATGCTTCAGTGACCATTAATTGAGATGGTTGTCATAAATAATGCTGCCGCTTTAGCCGTCTAAAAAGAAATGAACCAGGATCAGCAATGGAAAAGCATCGGGGTAAAAACTTTGTCTGTCTATCTATCTATCACAAACAAATGCTGTCTTCGGCCATCCATAAACAATAATTAAATCAGATTAGATCTTGACATCAGGGTAATAAAAAAAAGCATCGTCACTTATCTAGCTATCTTTTTTCGCCACTTCCTATTAATTAAGCACACAAAATAATGTCTTTCCAAACAACTTTCAACATAAATGAACCCAGATTATGGGTTCAAAGACATTTTGGGGTAAAAGATCATCCATCCATCCATCCAGTCACACATTTAATCACACATCACTATTAAATGTGTGGAATCATTTCCTGTAGCAATGTATTGTTACAGCAACGTGTGTTTAATTGTTTAATTCCATTTTATGATTTAAGCTGTCTCTAAGGGACTAATGGCCTAGGAGATAAGGGTTCATATAAAGCTCTTATTTTGAATTGCAGGTGTGTAGCGATGGTCAAGGGGGAGGAGGTGTATTAACATTTTAGACTGGGTATTGGGAAAGGTCTTAGTGGGTATCTGGATTCTCTGCTATTATGACATTGCAGTGATTTTGTAGAAATAATATCATTATTATTCTGGACATAAGCAGTGTCCTTATACATGGTGCAGATCGTGTCAGCGATTTGATCAACAAAAACAAAATGCTTTTTCTTTAACCGAAGGTGCCGTTTACAAAGACTTTTGGAATTTGATCACAAACCCTGTACGTATTTCTATCATCTACAGAGTAATTCTGAGCAGCTAAATGATTAGACCTGGTGGTAATACATTTTTAGAGTGGTTAAGGCACAGAAGCAGCAAGTTGACCGAAGATCAATAAGACTTCCGATTTATGGCTTTACGGATTGATCTTTGCTGATATTTGAGCTTTGGAGCTGTGATCCTTAGGGTTGAAATTGCAGCGATATTTTTTAATTGAGGTCTAGCTGCATTCAGTGCTGAAAGAAATTTGTTTACAGCACACATACCTTGCACTCAGGCACCAGTTATTATGTGGCTTAGAGCAAACTTCATCTGCCTCGGACTCAAACCACATCATTCTGCATGTCCCTCTCTGCAGCTCCTTTCTTTTGCTTGTTTTCCTTCTCTCTCTTGATGTGTCAGCTGTTATGAAATATTTAACAAGCTGCCTAAAGGTTATTTATGTTTGTGCACTGAAGTGTACTCCGGACAATGAATCCGTGCCACTGGTTTTATTGTAATCAAGCACGGTTTTGGCTTGGAGCTCTAAATGAGCTGTATGATGACACTTGTTTAAATATTTGTATATTTTCCTAGGTGCACACAGGAAGTCGGGAGGATCTAATGACTGACTATTTCAGCAGAGCGGGCAGGCCAACGCCACCTATGAAAGATGGCAGCAAAACACCAACTAGTTATGTCACGCCCACCATCAAAACACCATCCATACCAGATGGGCGATCCTCCAAACCTGGGCACAGTGTTAAACCAAGCATACGCCTAACAGAAGCTTCCATTAACCTTTCTCAATCCCAGACGCTTCCTAACAGAGGCACCGGTGGGACTGGGGGGCGATCTTCGCACCTACAACACTCAGGGGCTCGTGGAGGAACTGCAGGCAGCAGCAGCCTGAGTCGCACTTTCAGCCTGGCCTCAGCAGACCTCCTCCAATCGAATGGCCCTGACTGTTACCGGTCCGAGGGGGGCGGCATCATGCAGGCCGAGGGGGCAACGAGGAGGGAGCGTCCACTTTCAGCCAGACTTACCGGAAGCTCTGGGTATCTTTCATTAGACCCCCGGCGCTTCTCTGTAGCTCCTTCCAGGGAGGATCAACCCCTCACCTCTTCTTCCACAGATCGAGGTTACACAGGAAGTGGTGGTCGCTCAGGAACCCTTAACTCTAACACTTCGCACCAACCTCGGGGTGAGGTGGCATTGGTGACACCAGTCCGTGCTGTCTCTGCCCTTAGGCAAAAGGAGGTGGAGGACCACAGAGAGCCCAGGCAGACTGAGCCATCTTCATCCTCATTAAAGAAATCAGACAGTTCTGGTGGTTATGTAGAGGAAAGGCCCATGAGCACACCAGCCTCACCAGACCCAAACAACGACCAGCAGACTGTTTGGTACGAATACGGCTGTGTGTAACCCAAAGTTCAACCCTGTGGTAGTTCTGTTAAACCATATCCACAGTGTTTTTCATTCACAACACTTTGGGACTGCAGTGACGTTGACTTTAGACTGATAACATTGCAAATATACGGATTCAAAAACCCACTAAACCAACACAGAGAAAGGCATTCACTCTTTCTGTTTCTCATTGTTCACAAGCCCACTGTGGAAGACTCTTGGAAGACAAAGGAATGTGTTCAGGGTTTAATCCGTTTTGAGAAAGTTTACTCTTCCGTTATCGCACACCAGAGATTTCCTCCAGCTTTCTGCGGACGGCATGCCTGGCAGGTCCAAGTTCTATTCTGAATGCAAAGCTCAAACATTGGCCTTCACTTGAAGGACCGCTCCCTGGATAATCATAGCGTAATTACAGTATCCATCTTTAGGAGGTGGGGTGAAAGATGCGAGTCCACCATTGAGACAGTCTCAACGGGAAAGGTTACTGGAAACAGCTCCTCTCTCTGACACCATATTGACAAACCAGTGAATGAACCTTTTCTGATGCAAACAGTCACCAGATCTCTGCTACAGGCCTGGGTTTTGGTCATGCATGGGATACAGAAACAAAAGATCATGAACCATAGAAAGAGTGAAAGAAAAACTGCTGTGGAGATGAAGTGAAGATTAATGCAGAGAGCAGGACTTTCTACACTGAAGTGACACATTTAGACACAGAGTGTCAAACTCCTGTGGTTTTTTTATTTACATTTGAGGCATCACTATATACAGCACATTTCGACAACTTGTGTCTCATGCTGACATTTTAATGTAACATACCTTTGAAACACTGGCTTTATATATAATGTGCATACATTGTAAGAGCACTATGTAAACAGGACCAGTAGAGCCTTAACTGGAGTCTTAACACTGGACACATTCCCCAGTTTACTGCAGGAGATTATTCATGAGTAATACTAACAGTGAGCAAACTTTTGCTTGTGTATGAATTTAGTATTCAGTTAGTTTTACAGTTTCCATGTTCTGAAGTGGTATTTATTGAATCCTCAGTGAAACGATGCAGTGACTGTTTTTCTTTCCGAAATCAGTTTTGTTGTGTATTTACTGGGGTTGTGTGTAAGTGACCTGTGAATGTTCAAACAGAACATTTTTATTAAAATGGGGACGTAACAGAGCAAGGACTAAACGTGGTGTGTGCATATGATTAATACTAATCTTATCATTACTACTCCTTATGATTAAGCATGACATCATTTCTGACATCATGTTAATCCCTACTGTAAATGTGTGGAGGCTAAATGTTTACACTTTCAAGCAGGCCCTGTGTAGTGATTGGTTAAAGTCGTGGGTTGGGGGTGAGTCAAATTAATAGATTAAAATTAGCATTGACATTTGCTGCTTAGTGATATCAGCTGCGATAGGTTTAGACTGCATTTGTCCCCCTTTTTGTTTAGTTTTGCACTGGATCACAGCTGAAAAGTATGGAAAACTCATGAATACCATTTAACTATAAACAGGTTAATATAATAGCAGGCAGTTTGGTATAAAGTGTCAGCAACCTGAAATACAGTACAATTGACACTATGCACTGACAGGTTGATGATTTATCTATGCCGTTTGGCACTTGTGTGTTATAAACTTGCTGTAAGATTCCTCATTATTTCCATTTCCATTTGCATGCCCAACATGCGAGGTAACCCCAAAACTCCAAACATTTTTAAAAATGACATGACTGTAGTATTTGCACTCCAACTCCAAGGTGCCGAAGCACATCAGGACTGGGTGAACGGATGGAGCATTTAAAGGAGTGCATTCTGTTGAACTGTTTGAAGTTTTTAAGTGTTTGTGGCTCTTTTTTTTTTTTTAATTGCATGTCAATATTCAAATACAGAGTAGCATGAAGACTACTATAACCGTATACTGCAAAAACTTCTCATACCCTAAAAAGCTTGATCTAAACAGTGGATATTAAGTCTACACATGTCAGAAGTTGTTTTGGTGATGTAAAAAAAATCAAGATGAATCATCAAATCTAGTTCTAACATCACAATAAGATGGAAATATCTAATAGTCAGGTGATGACCAGGTAGTGTATCTTTCCATTTGTGTTTCACTTGGATTCTTTTGCTTGTGAGTTCACACTAAAGGTTGGAAAAGGTCTGACTTCTTTTACAGCATAAAAATGTACAATTTTTACCGGGATGTGTAGACTTTTCATATCCACTATTGATCTTAGAAGTAATACTACAGTAACTAATGTGAAAAAAGATCAGGTTCCTCAGCACTTAGGATATTTCTACATTTTTGATCAATTGGTTTACCTTCAGGTGAATGTTAACTATGTTTTATTCATATATTATGTGTTCAGTGTTTGCACTTATGATTTAGATATTGTATATCACTTTCCCGAATTCGCTTATTAGGATGTACCTATATGCTGCTACATGGCATTCAGTGAAGATCTGAGAACGTTTCACATTAGTTACCTTTGTATATATTTATATTTGCAGAGAAATTCTAAAATTCTTAATGAGGAAAAAAGATTAACGATGCTTAATGAATTAAAAGACCAAACAACACCAAATTTTTATATTTAGTTTATGGAGTTGATGTTTTGTTTGTAGACAGTAGGCATAATCAATTGCAAGAGATTTTTGTTTAGCACGTTACACAGCATTAAGTGGTTTTATCTTATGTTGTTCTCTAGAGTTGCATCACATGAAAATTACTATTTGTTTTTGAGTTTCATCATTTCCTTAGCGGATATTGTTTGACTAGTTAAGTGTGTGAAAGATTTGGTGTTGCTTGGTTGTTTTAGTACTAACCTACATTAAGCTTTTTTTCTTCTTCTTCGTGTTAAGCGTTTTTAAAACTTATGCATTCTCAAATTTGTAATTGCTTATTCATTTCTGAGCAGTAATTGCATTGTAACACTGGTAGTTTTCACTCAAGTGTACTTCACAATTTGTACAACAGCCTACTCGAAATTAGAAATGTAGATACACAATATAGCCAAATGAATGTAGACACCTTACCATCAAACTCTTATACTTACTGAACATCCTATTTCAGATTTACAGTAGTCCACGTTGTTATATTTAACCTCCACCTCACTCCTCCTCTTCTTATTTTATGAAGACTCTTCATTAGATTTTGGAGCGTTCCTGTGGAGATTCGTCTTCATTCAGCTACAAGAGCATTAGTGAGAACAAGCTCCGATGATGGTGAGATGGTCCTGGGTGCAACAGGTGTTCTGCTTCATCTTCAATGTGTTCATTGGTGTTGAGGTCAGGGCTCTGTGCAGGACACTTTGCAGTTTTTCCACTCCATCCTTGACACACCATGACTTCGTGGACCTTACTTTGTGCACAGGTTTGCTTCCAACTTAATGGAAACGGTTTGGATAAGGAGCACGTTCTGATGGTTAAAAGCTCACAAACCTTTGGCTGTATAGTGTATATTGCATATTACTACATGAAGACAGGAAATAACTGGTTTTGGCTCTCTGACTGTAAATTGTAACTAATACTTCATTCAAGTATCTGTCGGTTTTTGTTTTGTTTTTTCAAGAAAGCTAATGTCCAAAAACTACTTTTTTTTTTTTTTGTATTTTTTGTAATAAAGATTTTGTAAGAGAGAGCTGCCTCTTTTCCTGACAGCGTGGTTTAAAAACAGGAAACGACAAGTTTCTCCTCTTCCACTCCTACTCATTCACGTGTCAGAGCTGTAACAAGCAGGTTCAAGTCACTTTTATTTTTCAAGTGGAAAGCTTTTAAGGACCATTCGTGAATGAATTGTTCAGGTCAAGAAGCTTTTATTGTGATTTTAACCATATATAGCTGTTGCATTACACAGTAAAATGAGCCAGCGTTTCTCCAGGTATCATGGTGCTACATAAAACAAAGACAGAGCTATAAGGACTTAGTAAGTAGTCTTAGATACATAAAGTGCAACCTGGCGCAAACAGGTAAAAGAGACAAAAGACAGACAAGACAGTGCAGGACAAAAGACAAAAAAAACCCCTGCAGGACACAAGACAATCTTACGACTGAATGTTGCTTCATGTTGAAAAGATGCACTGCCTCGATAACTTTGAGACATGTGCTCAGTTACTCAGTTATACAGAATCTACTGCTGCTGATGTGACTGCTGTAACCCTGCAGAGGAAAGACTGATACACAGATGACTGTCGCCTGCTGCTGCTCTCTGCTCGCACCATCGGAATTCGTTCATACAGACAACCTGCTTCACTGCTGTGTAGTTCTCACACTGACTGCCTTCCTTTTTAGTTCCGGGAACCACCACGAGGTTTATTCTTGCACGCCTTGATCATTTCAAGTCTGTGTCTGTGTGTGCGTGTGTGTGCGTGTGTGTGTGTGCGTGCGTGCGTGTGCGCGCAGTAAAGCGCTCTGCCGCAGCGATCGCGCTCATTACTAATCTCTTTAACGCTACAACAAGCGTCACAGGAGAAGATACAAGATAACATCAGGGTGAGAAAAGTAAGTAAATATTCTTATTTGTCCTCGTATTGATTTTGTCTGTGAGCTGTGACTTTGTTCTAATAGTCTAAACCCATTGAAATGAACCATGGCTGTATCTTATTTGAAAGAAAAGTGCGCAGTTTTTCTTAATAAAGGACGTTATGGTGGAGTTTGTTTTTGTCGGTTTCCAAGAATTATCTCACACAAAGTTCACTGTATTTATGGTGCAGTTTTTAATAAATAAGCTGATCTTATATACTTAAGAAAAATTAATTTAAACAACGCTGGTTATTGTTGGATAGAATTGAATAAAAACAGAAAAAGAAAGTAATTCGAATTGAAATAATTGCGCAAAAGTCAGCAGGATAAAGCGCACGTGGGAATCACACAGTTGTCTCACTCTCGTCTTTCATCAAAATCAAGGAAGAAAGATGGCCTTCATCGTGTTTGGAAAGGATGTGTGTAAAGAAAAGATGCACAGCTGGTTTACTACCCAAACTACAATAGAATTATTCATATTATTCAGGGGAAAAAATAATTTCACTAAAGGATTCATTTAAGTCAACTGAAATTAAATAACTGATCTCTACTATGACATATTAAATCATTTCTTCTCTAATTTGTATACATGTCCTTTTGTATGGCTGAGATTGGCTGGTTGTGATAAATTGGTGGCAGAAGTCTAACTATTGCTTCAGATTTTCTTTGAAGAAACCTCACTGCATGCACATGTTGTCTTGTCTGGAAGGTTTTGGCACTGTCCAGACCGTGTCCATTACTGCCACCTACATTCTCCTGGACCGTGCCAGTCTCCCGAGACCGCAGATACGGATAGATGAAGGTGAACCACAAAATGAACACATGCCTTGTTTTAACCCTCAATTACACATCCAGTATAACATTTAACTTTACTATCATGAGCAGTATGGATGTAAAAATGATCATTGTTCTTTCCATCATTCAACATGAGAGAAATTGCCATGTTTTTGTTAAGGAGGTCATGTGTGAGCAAAGTGCATGCCTCTATTTTAATTCATTCTTCACCGACAGTCAGAAGATCCTGCTTGGGCTATGTTTCTGTTATTTACTTAAAAGAGTAAAGCCACAAAAACAGCATGGTTGCTAAGAGCTTTGAATGGGTTGGAAGGAAGGAAAGATGCGCTGTTGTGACAAAATGGCTTAAGTATATATTAAAATAATAATAATAATAATAATAATAATAATAATAAAAAAACAGATACTCTTAGATTTATCAGTGTGGTGGTTTTCTGTTTCGTGAGTCAAAACATTTTGAAAAAAAAAACTGTTTTACAGTTTACTTTTTTACATTTTGTCCAACCGTGAGAAAATACTAAGATTTTGTTGTGTGTGTGCTTGGAAAGAACTTACTGTGGATATGAAACTAACACTAAAGACCCA
Organism: Tachysurus fulvidraco; assembly: GCF_022655615.1. Lineage (NCBI taxonomy): Eukaryota > Metazoa > Chordata > Actinopteri > Siluriformes > Bagridae > Tachysurus > Tachysurus fulvidraco. The sequence goes on from NC_062529.1 coordinate 10,916,904, forward strand.
GATTCAAGAAGATTGTTTGAGTGGTTTTAGCTGCTTGTGTGATGTTTCTAAATAATTTTATGCAATTCATTGAAAACTTCAGAGACCGCTGATAAAACAGGAGGTAGTGTCCTGGGTATGAACTACAGTATTAGATTAAACATTACATACAAAGAATCCCTGACCTCAGCTTCACTAACACTGACTGCACAACAGAACTCCTCACCAGGTATCAGTGTCTGATCTCTCTAATGCTCTGAAGATTCGGTGAATACAAATCCACACTCCTGATTCTAGTAGAAAGCCTTTACAGAAGATAACAGAGAAATGTGTCTGTGTATTTGTCAGTCAAATAACTCCAGGCTGTTTATTCTTAATTTAATATCACAAGTGTGTGGGTATTAACATATTGATTTGGATAATGAAAATATTATTAATATAAACCTGATGTTAGAATCACCTCAACCCTTAAAGATAGCTCATCCATACTAAGGATCTGCTAATGATATAAAGGGCCAAGTGTAAGTATTCAAGCATTCATATGAAATATATAATTAATAATAAATTAAACATCATGCTGCTTTTTTATATATTGCACCAACCTTATTAGCTGAGTTTTTAGATTGATGGCCCTCAGTCCCTGATCTAGTGAGCCAACATTACTGTTTCTTTTTTTGACAAAGACCTCTGTAAATTAATGTAGAGAAGAGCTTGATGCTGTAAATGTACAGCAGATGCATATTATATGAGGTTTGCGGTCTTAAAACCTTAATGTGTAGAAAGCAGCTTTGATCCTAAATCAAAAAAAAAAAAAAAATTCTATGTTGTTTAATGCAAATTATTAAGTATTATAGATGCTTAAAACTGAAAAATGCAATAAAGATTTATGTTCTATTTGCTTCCCATAGATCCCATGAAAGGATATCTGTGAGAATGAACCTCAGTGGCTAAAACAGGGGGTACGGTCTACTAGAAATAATCTGTCATACCGAACATGTCTGACGATTCGATCAACTGCACCATCAACCACAAAATTCACCAGTACCTCTTTTCCGGCACCTACATCCTGGTTTTACTGGTGGGATTTCCTACCAATGCCTACTCTCTCTACCATGCCTGGCTTCAGATAAGGGCTCGCAATGAGTTGGGGGTCTACCTGCTTAACCTGACTGTGTCTGACCTCCTGTACCTGGCCTCTCTGCCTGTTTGGCTGCAGTACATCTTTTATGGAGATAACTGGATTTACAGTGAGTGGGCCTGCAAAGTGTGTGGCTTTCTGCTGTATGACAACATCTACATCAGCATAGGCTTTCTGTGCTGTATCTCGATAGACCGTTATCTGGCTGTGGTCTATCCCCTCCGCTTCTCCTCACTTCGTACCATGAAAGCAGCAGCAGTAGTCAGTGCCATAGTGTGGCTTAAGGAACTTGCCGTAGGTATCGTCTTTTTCCAACACAAGGAGCTGAGCCGCGACAAGACTAACGAATTGGTGTGCTTCGAGCACTATCCCATGCAGACTTGGGAGAAGCCAATAAACTACTACCGTTTCTACGTGGGCTTTTTGTTTCCGTTAGGTATCCTGTCCATCTCGTATTTTCGGGTCCTGCGGGCTGTTGGCAAGAGCGCAGGGACACAGACTGCCCAGAAAAAACGCATCAAAAGCCTGGTCACCATCACCATCATCATCTTCCTGGTGTGCTTTTCGCCATACCACATCTTTCTGCTGGTGCGGACGCTGCTGGAGACCGAATGCTCGTTTGTCGAGAGGATTTTTAACTATTACCACTTCTCGCTCTTGCTCACTAGTTTGAATTGCATCGCTGACCCAGCACTCTATTGCTTTGTCAGTGAAAGTGTCCAGCACAGCATCCAACAAGCTACAGAGGCTTGTGCCCACGTTCTATGCTGCTGCTGTTCCAAACGCGAGAGCAGCTACAACAAGGACTCCACACAACAGGAAGTAGCAGCACCTACTGATAATGGCACAGGCACCTCTGTGATCAAACTGCTGCAGCAAACCAAGGTGTAGCTCAGAAAGAGTTCTTTAGGAGATTTTAATCAATTTCCTTTGAACTGTGGCTTGATCATTTGCAAAAGCATGTTATTTCTGTGTATTACAGTATACTTTGCTGATGCCTTATCGAGGCTATATGCTTTATTTTGGCTGTGTTGTATTTAATGTTTTTATACCAAGTTTAATGATGTGTATTTCTCAGGGACTTTCACTGCTGGTTAATATTTAACTTTTGAGGGAGGATTTAGATTTTAAAGGCTAGACCAGGCCAGTTGATAAAGTGTACAGAGTTCCCTCAGTGTAACTAACATGAACTGTTCTCAGCAGAAAGACAATGGTGAGATATGTTTCTCATTTACAATAAGTTTACAGTCTAGAACGTTGTTAACCTGTTAATGCATGTTTTGAAATATATGCATTGTATTCTATGTACAAATGAAATTCTCATTATTAGATCAGGTATACTGTATTTCATTTTTATTCATTTTCTAATAAGGGAATATAGTGGCTTAGCGGTTAGCATGTTTGCCTCACACCTCCAGCATTGGGGGTTTGATTCCTGCATCTACCCCCCTGTGCAAAGAGTTTGTAAGTTTTCCCTGTACTTCAGGGGTTTCCTCCTGGTACTCCAATTTTCTCTCCCAGTCTTAAGACATACATTGTAGGCTGATTTGCATCTCTAAAATTATCTGTAGTGTGTCAGTGTATGATTCTGCATTGGATATTTTGGAACCACATCCATAGTATCCCGCCATGTGCCCCAAGTCTCCTGGGATAAACTTCAGACACAACGCAGCCCTGTGTAGGATAAGATTTACAGAAAATGGATCGATTTTAAAATATACATGTTTACTGTGGTGCTGAGGCATCAGAAAATATTCTCTAAGTGTGTTAATCTACAATATTTACAACCACTGAAATTTACAATAAATTTCTTAGTAGACGCTGTCACATGTACAGAATGTGCATTAAAGAGTGTCTGTCAGTAACCATTGCTTTTTCACTAACATTATTGAAATTGTATGCATGTTATGGAAATGTTTGATTTATTATCAGTGAAAACTCCTACCTTTCAAATCAGCTAAGAGCATGAACGATCTCCTTGTACTGCACCTCTCTCTCTCAGAGCTACTAGCACTGATCGATTGGTCCCACCATTCCTCAGGATCAGATGTACAGTAAAAAGAGATCTTTCTGTACCAGTCACTGCTGAGGCTTTTCTGTTCTGGCACAGAGGTGGTGAAATGAACCTCCCTTAGATGTCTGAACCACTGGATTTGATTCATCTTCAAATGATGGGTTTAGACCTACCTCTTTCTGCAACACTTAATCTAGCACATATTTTCCTTGTTTGTTTTATGCGTTAAAAAAAAACAAAAAACTGTTTTTAGATTGTAATAAGCCTGTAACCCAGTAAACCAGTGTTAATGTATTTATCTACTGGATTAGGGTGTCTGCCAAATGGCCTAAATGTAATGTAATCTCAGAGAAAGAGTTTGTATATCAACAATAATGTCTCTAGCATGTTATTTTAATATTGAGCTACATTTTAGCTTATTAGCTGCATTTTCCATGTAACTACATCTACAGTAGAAGCGTTTTATTTGCTGAGAGTAACTATGAGAATAACTATGAGTACCTGTATGTAAAAGGTAGGTGACAAGATGAATGAACACATTTTCACTAAGATAAAAGAAAGATGTAGTCTGGTCTAAAAGACACTGATGAATGACAAAGTAAAACGATACAATTCCCTTATTTTATCCGATTGATGCATGCTGATAAATGTTTTCTAGTATTAGTGCTGTTGACGAGTTTCCATGGATACACCAATGTCAATCATTATGCAATCTGACATTCCCACATGGCAGAAAAACATGCAGACCTTTTGTGGCTTGTATTACTAAAATCACAGATAGGGATTTACACTGCTTCCTGAATCTACCATTTGTAAATGTTGGTTTTTAACATAAAATTTAGTATTACAATTTTTAATACTAAAAAAGACTGTTGCCAGAGTCTTACTAACTAAATAAGTAATAATAACTGATTAACATTAAAATGTAAACTATTAAATTTTCCATGTTCGGTAGCAGTCTAAGAGTTAAGAGAGAAAAATGATTCATTTTTTTCTTAACATAATGTTCAAACTTATTAATGATGAGTAAAGCGAAAGAGAAAAGAGTTTCCAGGAACATCAGGGTTTATAAACCACATTTATAAACTTTCAGCTAATAAGTGTGGTTTATAAACCCTGATCTGGGGGTTATAACGCTTTGACCCAGATAACACGTTAATTCCATGAAATGAAAGAGCTCGATGACGAAGAGTCTGTAACCCACACCTATAATGGCAGGTGCATAGGCAACATGATTCTGTCATACGTGAGGGTTTAGCTCTTTTGTAGAGTCACATATAAAAACAAAGAACCAAATCATAACAAGAAAGCAGAACAAACTTATCAAACTTATCAGCTACCCTGATTCATGACACCGACACAAAGTTCTACTACGTCATCATCACTTGATGCGTGTGTTATGAGTGATCTTAAAGGGCATGCCACAGATACATGGGTCTACTTCAGGGTCCTGGGGGTGACTGAAATTTGTGCGCATGAGCTGTAAAAACAGTAATAATGATAGTGGTAGCATAAAAAATGCTCATAATGTGCTAGGACTTCCAGGACAAGTATCTGCAAGGACAGACGCTGGACTCTGTCATGCTTGTGTCCTGACTCTTCTCCTGTTTCTGTTTTGAAGACCAGCACAGAGGGCAAAAAATTCTGTATCTTCAGATGATTATTTTTCCAGTTACAAAAGATTTTTTCGAAACAAGTGTAGCCTCACCCACTTGTTAAGCACTTTTTAGTCTAAAGTAATCTCACTCTGAGCAAGCATTATGTAATGCACAGACTGAAAGCTGAATTGTACAGTGGAAGTGGTGAAATTGGAAGTTCATATAAATTCGGTTGATTATATATTAAGATACAAGTTTATTTTGCTCTTTTGAAGTGGTTTGTGGTGATTTACAGTTTATCCCTTAAATAAACCAGACTAAGTCTACGTTATTTTCTGAGCAAGGCATAAAATAATCCTAATTAGCTTCTAGATTGAAGTCATCTGTCTTCCATGTCAAAGATTAAAATTAGACCAGAAGTAAATGTGAATTGAAATGAAAAGAAGAAGGATTCTGTGAAGACAGGTTTGATACAAGTTATGATGGGGATAATTTGTATTGAATGTGAGCACAACAGAAGAAGAAGAGCAACAGACGCCTGCACACAGACTCACTGAGACGAGTGAATTACCCAAGAAAAACACAAGTGTTTCTTTGTGACCAATACGATCTTGGTATGCGGCAAAGTCTATTTATTATTAATGGTTATTCAGGTGGAGTAGATGAATCAATAGCTTCTGAAGTTGTTTAGGAATTGAGCAAGACAATTTCTGAAGGTTAGGTCATTATATTAATGCTCCAGCCAAGTCTACAATTCCCTGAAGTTACATGCTATATTCTGAATAAAATGCCCTTTTATATCAGACACTGAAGAAAACAAATCTGTTGATAAAAAAGCTTGAAAAATTCAAGCTTGAAAAGGTAAAGGAATGTCATTAAATACTTATGATAATCCTTTAAGCATTTTTTATGGGTATGAAGTAACGAGTGAATTATGCAACATGGCTATGAACCTACACAAGAAAATTTCTCTCACAACATTCAGTAGCTTTAGGCATTTTCTGAATTGTGAAATATCTTGCAGTCAATGCATTAGATTTTCATTCATTAATGTAGGGGAATTTATTTGGCCAGAGAGCGGTCTGTTTTATCGAGTAAGATTTGTCTCTAGTTATTATTATTGTTGTTTAAAATGGTAGAAAAGCATTTTGGTTTATAGTAATGATCATTTCAGTTTATTGGTCAGCTCCACATACTCCTTGTTAAAAGCCAAAATGACTAATGTTCAATGTTGACCTTTTCATTACAGAATAAGACTTACTGAGAAAGAGCAAATGTGTTGCAATAACCACTCTCCCACACATAGTGGAAGAAGGTGTCATTGCATCATTTCCTGTGTTTTTCTGATGGCCTGAGGAAGTGAATGTAGGCACGAGGAAGCACACATGCAGTGCTGACTGTAACTAGGAAACTTACTAAATACAAAAAAAGCTTTCATTGGTCACTCATCAGGTCATAATTTAGATCCGTGTTTAAAGTCATACTTGCTGTCCAATTTAAAAGGTACACCTGATTATAAATGAATTTATGCAATCAGTCAATCATGTTGCAGCAGCAAATTGCAAAAAAAAGTTACAGTTTATGTTCACATCAAACATGTGATCTGTGAGAATGACAAAACCGTGTGATCTCTGTGACTTTAACTCTGGCATAGTTTGAGTATTTTTGGGTGGTTTATAGGAAATAGGTAGCATTTATATAATCACACTATTGCAATCTGTTGTTATACGTTTTTATTTAATTCCTGGCAGATGAAACCTATCAGGCCATTTTCTTCTGAACTTACTTCTCAACAAGGCTGTTCTACCCTTGTATGTAAAGAAATGAGTAAACTGTAACAGCCACTGAAACGAAGGTGAAAAAGTGAGAAAAAAAAAAGAGCCGAGAAAAAAAACAGTGTAGTACTTCAAGGCTAGAGTTCTAGTGGTTGTGCTGATAACATATTTGTTTAGAGCAGGGTCTGAAGTGGGAAACCACCAAAATATAGATGAGATGTATGTCAGTTCTTGTTCACCCTCTGTAGACCTTTACCCTTTTCTTTGTGTCAGTGTTGTAGAGAAACACTTCCTGCTAGCTTGTTTCCAGAGTTTATGATAATGCAAAGAACAGTTTCATATAAAAGAAAATTTTTATCAACACTGAAACAACACTGTGAAACTACTGCCTTTTACTCTTTCCTGTGTAGACTTATTACAATCACAGGTGATAAAAGAAGCAGTTCTGGCTTATGTCTGTTGGAGACTTTGGCTTTTACACATTAAAACATGTTCCCTGTTTATTTCTACATCTTTTTATTGCAATTTATACAAATACGGTTGATGGATTTGAACAGACTGGTTAAACTGTGAAAATGAATCTCTAAGACATACACACACACACACACACACACACCACACACACACACACCACACACACACACACCACCCACACACCACCCACACACCACCCACACACACACACACACACACACACACACACACACACACACACACACACACACACAGTGTACTGATCAGACGGCTGTTACCTAAAGGCCTTTTTAACAAGTTAAAATACTGTAAATGTAAATAAGCACAAAAATATACTGTATGGTACATAAACACATGTAGGTTTATGTACCATACAGTAATATTGTTTTTGTTAGACAATATTAAAAAAATAAAAATTTAGACTTGGTACTTCTGAATATGTATTTCTACGTGCTTAAAAAACAATATGTATATAAAACTAATGTTACAGGAAAATTGATTAAAAGAATGAGGTATCATTTACTATACTGATAAAAAGGTATCATTTACTATGATACCTCAATTTGCCCTAGTGACAGAACTCTGTCTTAATCTGCCATCCAGTGGTCAAACAGTGCAAGCAAAATGTTTCAAATTAGACGTCTATACACTGTATGACTATGTAGAAATAAAAATATACAGGGTGAAGTTAAGAAAAGTTTGCAGTTTATTTCAGCAACATTTACTTGAAACTGAAAGTGAATTTTAGTAAGGCCTTACAGTGTGCAGTGCTTGATCGAAATAACATTAATACATATGACATCATATAAAGAGACCTCCGTGAAGTTGGCACCCCATAAAAATCACCAAAACTATGACATTCGTTTGTGCTGATTTGTGCCGCAAAAACGAACGTTTGTGCTGGTTTGGATTTGAGATATTAAACGTATTTTTATGAAACGATAGATAATTACACTTTTTCAAAAAAAAAAAAATCTTAATAGAAGGCCGCAATGTAATGTTTTTTTTAATCGTGAGTCATTTATTAAATTCAAAACAGCTGATTCGTTCATTCAGAACGAAAGAAACTGTTTTTATGAATGGTTCATTGAATCACAAATAGAACCGGGTTGTAGTCCGAATCGCCTTAACCCGGTGCTATTTGTTTGTGCTGTATAACACCATATATAACTTATTTATTCCCTTCATAAGGACATTATAAAATGTCTGGAGGAGACGTGACCCCACGCAAGCAGTTCTGTATACCTATTGTTTAAATACGGTCACGCTTTTTTTGTGCTTGCGCGGTTTTGGTTTTTACTGTTTGCCGTGTTTTTCCCCATTTTAACTGTGGAGTTTAGCATTTTAGATCTGTGCTTGAAATTGTCAGGTAATGTATTTCGTAATGTTTTCTTTCTTAGATAATCTCAAATGCACTGTGATCTTACATCTTACATACAATGTACTGTAACGTCTCTGTCTGTACTAATATTGTAAGAGGACTGATGGATTTTGTCCAATAAAAATGCATTATATAAAAATGCGAAAAATATAATTGTGTATTGTCTTAAGTTTTCTGAATGCTTTTAACAGTCAATACTCAATAGACATTTAACATGTTTCTTTCCCCATAAAAAACATTTATTTACCTTAAGCACTGCATAGTGGGAAAACAAAACAGGAAAAAAAACTTCTGGCAGAGGAACAAGGTAAGCATGTGCTCTTAGATTTTTTTCCTTAAGTGATTTTATAATTTTTCAAGAAGTGAATAAGTTAGTTTTTAAATGTTTTTTTCCTACCGCACACATGGGCACAAATCGAGCACAAACGAACGCCACCGGTTTGGAGAGATTTGCACGGCACGTGGTGGAGAGTGACGTCACAGCTCCAAATTGTTTTTGTTATTTCTAAGAAGGGGAAATATACTTGACGTTCATTTCAACGGCACAAACCGGCACAAATCGAGCACAAACGAATGACACCAGTTTTGTGTGATTTAGACGAACTGGGGTGGAGAGTGACATCACAGTTCCCGAAAATATTTTGGTTATATCTCAGGAAGGAAAACAGATACAGTGTTTGTTTTAACGGCACAAATCGAGCACAAACGAACGAAGCCGGTTTTGAGCGATTTGGGCGATGTGGGGTGGAAAGTGACGTCACACGCTCAAAAAAAATTAACAAAGGTTCGTTTTTGCGGCACAAATCAGCACAAACGTAGCACAAACGAATGGCATAGTTTTGGTGATTATTTCACGGAGGTTATAAAGAGTGTAACGTGGTAAATCTATCTATCTATCTATCTATCTATCTATCTATCTATCTATCTATCTATCTATCTATCTATCTATCTATCCGTCCGTCCGTCCGTTATACATCTATACATCAATTAATAATAGTATACATACAGTACTATGAGACTTTTAATTGTCACTAATAATTGGAGAATATGAAAAAGTAGCATTGTTGGGAAAATTTGTGACAAAATGATTAAACTGAGATACTGCACTGTGCTGCAACAGACATAACAACATAAAGAGCAATTTTCTAGAATCATTCCATTGAGTTGACACCATCTATAAAATTATTATTAAAAAACAAGACAAATTTTATATATATTATTTGTATTTTTAATCTTGGGGGGCACGGTGCCTTAGTGGGTAGCACGTTCGCCTCATACCTCCAGGGTCGGGGTTTGATTCCCGCCTCCGCCTTGTGTGTGTGGAGTTTGCATGTTCTCCCCGTGCCTCGGGGGTTTCCTCCCCCAGTCCAAAGACATGCATGGTAGGTTGATTGGCATCTCTGGAAAATTGTCCGTAGTGTGTGAGTGAATGAGAGTGTGTGTGTGTGTGCCCTGCGATGGGTTGGCACTCCATCCAGGGTCTATCCTGCCTTGATGCCCGATGACGCCTGGGATAGGCACAGGCTCCCCGTGACCCGAGTAGTTCGGATAAAGCGGTAGAAAATGAGTGAGTGAGAGTGAGTGAGTATTTTTAATCTGATTGTGATTCATTTTAATGTTAGCTTAATCTGATTTGAGGCCATGTGTCTGTCATTAGCTGACATTACCATTAGCTAGCATGTTTCTTGAAATGGTGAATAGATGTATATGCTGTTATTATGTCTTTTCTTACAGATTTATAGATAGGCAAGCTTTCTATGTTCTACTGTATGTCTTTGTTTATGCTAAGGGAAACACTTTTCAGATCAAAATATTCCCATGGTATTAATTCTTAGAGTAGCAATAGAATTCATGTTTTGATGATGTTGGCAGTAAAGAGCAATATCTAACACATCACTCCTAAATCTCACATAGGTGTTTTGTTGTGTTGAGATCTGGTGAATGTGAAGGAAACAGCATAACATTCTCATACTGTACTCGTTCAATGACACCCATGCTCTTTGGATGGGTAGAATAACATTCAATAATTCATTCACTCTGAGAAAGGGCTCAATCCTGGTCAGGGTTGCAGAGGATCTGGAGCATATCCCAGGAATATATTCTGCTCGGGAATAACTTTGTTTTGAATTTCCATGACCTTTTCTTCTAAGGCACAACACCAGTACCCTCATCTGTCCCACACATATCTAGAGTTTTTCCTGCTCCAAGCTCACATGATACAACCAATCGGATAGTCACCTGATTAAAAGCTGTGCATAAGTTGAAGTGGGTGTATTAGAGCAGGGAATACAGTAAACATGCAGGACAGAGCCAGAACTGAGAATGTGTGCCCTAAGGGGATAAATACACCTAAACGATGCCTACAGATTAAAAATCATGTGTAAAGCACCAGTGTGTATGTGCAGGACACCTAGTCTCAGTTATCAACTAACATTACAATTATAAACTTTAGTGGCAAAAAATAATTGATTTCTCATAACCTATAAATATACTTCTCTTTTTACTTTTCCAATAAATTTACTTTTCTTTTTATATGGGTTTCTGTTAATTGTATTTTCTCATACATTAGAAAAATTCTGTATTATGTATAAAAAACTGTTTTGCTGGACACTTTTCCAAGTTACGAAGACTGACTTCTTTGCAGACATAGATTAAATCAATTATTTGGCATAAACTACAATAAAACTGATTACAGCAAAAAGGTGACGTAACACAAAAAACACAAGTCAGCACAACACAGTGCATTACAGCTATTAAGCTCTCAGGGGTTTCTGCTAGAAGAGCACACTGTACACCATCAAATCTTTATAAATTGTAGAAGTTTAATTTGTGTCCATACAATTTTCTTATGATTCAAATATGAATGATAATATTTTAGAATATTTTATTGCTTCACAATAAAATGCATTGGTTGGATACATCCATTTATAGCAAGACAATACATTCAAGTTAAACACTGTTGTCATACAGTACCTATTCAATTATTATCTTTTTGTATCAGTGGCTTGGAAACCAATCCAGCTCAAGCTCACGTTTCCCCCAGCCCACAGTGCAGCAGGTCACAGTTTACTCTGAAATAAGACTGCACGTGTATTTGTGAACAAAAAAAGAGTGCATGTGTCCTGTAGGTGTGCACTTTCATGCATGAACTTAAATGTACTGTAGGTTTTTAAAACACCTTCATTTAACTTAAAAGGTTTCCCCTGAAGAGGTATACGCTGGGTTTTTCTGTGCATACTTCGCTTCATGTCAGAATGCTACCACTGGTAACAAAGATACCACCACCTGAGTGATCCTAATCCCCGAAAGGAAGAAAACAATAATCCGGTCACTCAGTTGTGTTGAAGTGCACAGTTTATAAAATACAGCTAGAGTCAAAAATACTGATCTTTCCGTTCAAATGTAGAATTAATAACCATTATAATAATAGACATGCCACAGAACAACTGACTTCAAAATAGATCATACGAATGGCTTATCTACACTGATTTGTTATAATTTTGCTAATAATTAATGAATAAATAAATTCATTATATGTACTATTGTAGCCTACGAGCTGTTACGATAACAAGAACAAAATCTTGGCTCAATAATCAAATAGGAAAATAGTTGCATATATGTGGATCGTTATAGAAATTCCAAACAAAACAGATATGGAAGTAAATTGTGTAATTCCTAATCTTTCTTGAAACACACAAAGTGTAAATAGCACATGAACTGACGAATCCAAACCTCCAGCAACATTCTTGAACTTATCTTGGAACAACCTAAACAGTTTATAGGTCATATTCCGTCTGAAGACTGATCAACTACCTTGTAAAAAATAAAAATAAAATAAATCACCTCACACCATATGCACAGCACACAGCCATGTACAAAAAATGTGCCATTCCTCGTAGCACTAATAGTGTAGGGTAGTATGAATATTTGCATGCTTGAGCCACAAGGGTATTTAAATAGAACCAGCCCTTCTGGTTACAGCTTAATGGTTACAGTTTTCACTTGCATACATATTATGCAATATATATACTGCACACACTGAAACACTGCACACACACCTGCCTTTCCACATGGATAACAGCGACGGCACCTTTTAGCACTGAACAACGACACCTGACATTTCCACAACTGACACTCACTGACACAAACACATCTGCCCTTTACTCGGGGGTCTAATCTCCTGAGCCTCTTGAGTTTGGTGCAGGATGGAGTGGTAGCTGCCATATAGGGAGATCGACATGATCTGCTGCGTCAAATCATGCAGCACAGACAAACAGTACAGAGACCCAGAAAGGAGAGCTGGAGAGAACGGTTCAAAAAGAAAGAAAATTCGACCGTTCCAGTCATGGATGTGCATCCACTCCTCCTGCCCTATACCTGGAAGGAAGCACTAGTTCAAATAGGAGGACTTTTAATGTCATATTTACATATAAACAAAAAATACAACTTCAAGATCTATGGTTGTGGTCTTTGTCTCATCAGTGAATGAGTGAAATTTGTCTTCTATACCATCAAGGAGCTCAAACGGTTTTAATCGGTCCTTGTCTGTCTGTATTGTTGTGCAGGAGCCAGGAGCAGACGGCGAATCCACAGCAGGACAAACTGATGGTGTCTCTTCTCATAAAGGCTGCTGTCACAGTCCTACTGTACTGCACTGCTTACTTCACAAAAATATTATCGTCCTTCACACTTCGAAAAAGAAAAAAAAAAACCTCTCTCATGACTTTATTGTCATTAAACTCTACTTCTGTCTTTATTTCTCCTTATTGCATTACAGCAGAAAAGAGCTGAGGTCTTTCCTCACTGCGATCATAGTGTGGCCTTGAGTCCTCACCCTATATGTCTAAAGTGCAAGGTTCGTTTTTATTTTGATTTGATTTTTCTCCAAGGAAGACCAGATGTAAATGGGATGCATTTGGATGTTTCCACTGAACAGCATTCCTCTTTCTACTGTGTATATAGAGAAGACGTTCAGGCTACACCCATGTACAGTAGATCCAATTCAAATAGACATGCTATGCTGCTAATGTGAAAAGGTCCAGTCAGAGCGAGTCCTGGACAGAGAACTGAGCGTTCATCTTCATAGGCAGGTACAGCAGAATTTTAAGTCTTTGCGATCGATATTCAGGAATGAAAGAAGGTTGGGACAAAAAAAAGTAAATCTGATAAGAGATTGTGGTGGTAGGTCCAGTCTGGAAGTGATTCAGAAACAAAGGTTTCAGACTTCCTGACACATGGGGAAATTGACGAAGGTAAAAATGTTGTACTCGATCAAAATGGAGATGCACAGGAAGACGGCGTACAGCAGGAGCACATAAACACCCAGCTTTAAGTCCAGCTTCCACCTGTTCACGTGGATCCCCAGGACCTGTGCAGAAAGACAGAGTATAATGTACACAAACATGACTCGGATTGGTTTAGAAAGGTCATTCAAGTCAAACAAGAACAGTAACAGTAAGTTAATTAAACTTGTGGTGTGTTGATGTTCATGAGCTTTGCAGTTCTCTTGAATGAGTGGCAAAGCATCCTTGAGATTATACAAGCCAATATCAGTCAGATCTTTCTGTGGAAGACCAGGGAAGGTCTGGGGATTGAATGATATGTGCAAAATATCCAAAGCATCATTTGCAACTTCTCAATATGTGTGATATTTCCTCTGCTTTGGTTTTTTTTTTTTTTTGTAAGAGCTTCCATGCATTTTGTGCTTAAATCTGAGTTTTATCACTACTGGAGTAGAGAAAAAGTACATAAGTAATGCATACATGTACTGCGTCTCTGGTTTTTAGTTACTTTCATGCCAGTTTGTGTGTTTCATTATTAAAAAAAATGTAATTCTTTTTTCCAGGCCTGTATGGTTATTGCTGCAAATTGTATCACACGTTCCTCACATCAACCTACAGTCAAAGCCACTGATCCCAGGAGCAGCACCACAGAATACACCAATCCTCTACTGTTGATTTTCACCTGTGAGAAGAGTAAAGAAATAGCATTTACATTGCTGTGCTTCACCCAGTTCTCCTTAGTGAATGTGTGTGGGTATGAGAATATTCGTCAGGGAGACAGCGTGACAGATACCACTGATCCATAGTTGACAGCCATTGTCTGGATGCCCCAGGGAACACCGAGCCCAACCAGGATATCAAAGACATTACTGCCGATTGTATTGGAGACGGCCATATCTCCCAGGCCTGCGGATGTACACATATAATACATCATAGATAAACGAATACAGAAAGTACCAGAAAGAGGAGTTGAAGTGAAAAATCGTATGATTATGACTATGACTATAATGAATGACTATGAATGCACAAGAACACTACCTTGTCGGGCGACTATAAGGCTAGCTATACAGTCAGGAACACTGGTGCCGGCTGCAAGAAAAGTGATGCCCATTATAACATCAGGTATTCCCAGTGTGTATCCGATAATCGTCACCTGCACAAAATAATAAAATGATTTCATGATGACATTGTATACAGTGATATTCTATAAAGTTTTTGAGAATCAAAATGGACAAAATGCTTTAGAGATTCTGAAATGATATAGTAAATAGACAGGTGATGCGAAAACTCAAATTCAAACACACTTACCATCCACACCATGAAGTATGAGAAGATAGCTATCCACAGAGTGGAGAGAAAAAAGGACAGCATGAAGAAATTCTCCCAGCGTGGCTTCCCACAGTTCGGCACGGTGAAGTACAGCAGCACCAGGATAGGCCATGAAATGAGGAACTTCACTCTGTTCATAGTGCCTCCTGCAGGTAAAATGAGATAACACGTCACCCTCATTCACTGAGACCCGATGGCATTTAACTTGAGGAAAGCTCACTGTGGAGATTTGTTTGCATGGAAATACAGTTCATCATAAAGTTTTACACATGCCCTGTGGACTGTGCAATAGCTTTAATGAATGTCTGAATCATAAGGAAACACATGCAATATCCATATTAAACGTGACTGTTACCTCCTGAGAAGGTCCATGAATGTTAAGCTGATAATCTTACAACAATAAGTTCTGGGTTCCTTGTCCAAAGGGATTATTTTTTGTTAACTTTACTCAAGGGAAAATTTGACAGGCATCGTGCCTAAGACTGAGACTGAGATTTCTTCGTGTGACTGCTTCTTATCTGGCTTAGACAAAGAGCTTTAATACTAAATTATACACATAATAATTTATTTAGCTTCAGATGTTTGAACATGCAGAAGAAGCTCCATTACTATTCAGCCATATCTTTTAGAATAATTGAACGTTTTTTCTAAGGCTTTGCTAAGTCATAGTGTTGAGTCGTAAGTCTTTAGCTTTACATAACACTGAATGTAGACAGGAAATGCTTCCTTTTACAGAAAAATCCTGACAGTTTGCAAGTTTTTTTTTTGTTTTTTTTTGGAATTTCACATTTAATTGTCACCGAAACCTTTTAAAGATGCAATCCTGTGAACTTTCTGTGATAATATCTTGGTCACAAAATCTAAAGAAATCTAAAGTCATATGGTTTATGTGTTTGCCATAGTGTTCCTAATAAATCACTGTAGGAAGTTGGATTACTGAAGATTCATCTTAAAATAGGATTTCCTATTTACTGAACCTTTTTCATTTACATATTCATTATGATTTAAAGGCTTTTTGCTTGTGATTATAACGCCAGTTGAAGAGAAAATATCCTGTTTATCCTATATTCAATTACAAGCCCCGCCCCCTCACTCAGCTCTTCCTCCGTTTACTCTTCACTGCGGAAACCCTGACTTGCAGTCAGACGATTATTTATAATGCGACAGTGCAGCTGAGAACTAAAGAGAGGAACTACCAGAATAAACTTATCACTATATTCATGAGTAGTGGCTGAATTTGTAGTTAGCTGAATCCAGATCTAATTTACATGGCAAAGATTTGATTGATAACTTTTGTTAACTGATAAAAGAATGCTTGCTTATCTCCTCTAATTTGGCATTCTGCCATAAATGATGCTAGTTGTCCTAGTTACAATTGTAACTAACTAACTAACTAACTAACTAACTAACTAACTAACTAGACTTGAGTTCTTTGTTGCTCTTTTTGCTGGTGGATAGACAATACGAGTGTAGCCTTTGAGATTCTGAAGCTTGCCGCCAGAAAAGTGTGTAATAAGTACACTGCAGAGCTTTTGCCTCTCTACATAAAATTATTAACAAAGATTCTCCAGACCTGAGATCATCAAAATTCTGCTCATAATAAAAATCAAATTATGTACAGACTGTTTGAACTACTAGAAATGTTAGTTATATGCCATATTACAGTCTACCATATTAGTAAGGGATATTGTGTGTATGAGTCTCTAACCAGGCATGATGAAGGGTGAAGATAGCTCAATTTCCTCCTCCTCCTCAGTTAGTTTGTCCTCTGGTACGTTTCCATTCTCCATGGTGTCTGCTTTCCCATCAGCCACTAATGTGCTGTCCATTCCATTGGATCCCTGCATTAGTCGCTGTTGCTGTTAAATTTGAAATAGAATTTCTTTTTAACAATGTGTTTTGTATCCTTTTTATATGCAGCTGATTCAGATTCACATTTAGGAGTCTATTTTTGCTAAACTTCGTATCCTTATTTGTTACATATTTATAAGTACTTTATATGGCCAAAGGTTTCTCTAAACCTGACAATCACACTCATCACTATGACTATCACATGTGTTCTGTGGTCTGTGTTTCTGTGTTCCAGTTCATCCCAGAAGTGTTTAGTGGAGCTGTGGTCAGGGTTATATGCAGGACACTCGAGTTCTTCCTTACACCATGAGTCTTGTGCTTCCAACTTTGTAGCTACATGGGTGTGATAGTCAGATGTTCACAAACTTTTGGCAATATACAGTAGTGCATGTCTGTGCACATTTATTATTAAATACTGTATTATTATGTAGATTATTAAATTATTTACAGAGTATAAAAAATGTCAGCATCATGTCAGTATCTCACATGTTCAAGGTGTTTTCCTTAGTAAAAACATGGAAAATACCAAAAGAGCTCAGGTTGTTGGACTGAGGAAGTCTTAACAGGTGATTTCTAAATCCCAGTGGAAAATCCCCAGTGAATGGAAAAAAACTTCTGTTGTTTCTGCGTCACCTTTAAAATCCATTCTTTTACTGCCAGTCAGTGGAAAATCACATCAGCCAGTTAAATCCCTTTTTATCTCATGCTTAGGACTCCTGCTGGAAATGTTTGGCAACCGCTCTTTTTAACACTGACGTTTCCATTATTAGATTTGAAGGCTGCTCACCTCATTAATGATGAGTCTGCTTGCCATGCGCAGGCGGGTTTTAGGCCCAAAGCGATTGGTGATCATGACTCTAAGACCAGCCTCAGGGAAACGGTAGTTTGGAGGACTGGAGTTCATCATCTCATCCACCATCACAACCGAGCCACGTGTGTACATCTTATTAGGTTTTACTACAAACAGAGACATATATGCATTAAATCTGTAAATACATCAATTTTTCAGTTAAAATAACAGAATTCTGGACAAATAGAAGAAATTCAGGAAAATCTGTCTCCCATTTTTTATGTCAGTAAACCCACCACTCCCACTATTCATGCACCAAACATAAAAAAATAATAAAATAAACACACACACACACACACACACACACACACACACACACACACACACACACACACACACACATTAATCAGTGATGTTTGAGACCTACATATCTATGCATATCTCACAACTCTCTCAACTAAGTTTTCCTTTTGTCTTCCTGGTGAAAAAGTGAATAAAAAAATCTGGTCACACTTTTTGTGCTACGCTATACACTCAACAGCATTAATCATGCGGAAAACATGTGGTTATTTCATGCAAACCCCTACAGGGCCACAATGTCCCATCTTCACTGATTGACGACTCTTCTGAAGCACTTATCTTAAGTTCAAAGAGGTGATGCAATGCGGCCAACAAATGTGAAATCAAAATCTGAACAATTTGATTCAGAGTACTCTGGGAATATACAAAAATGACATAAAAGTCTTGTTGAATTTATTTCATTCAAATGCGTACATCGGTGGTATGTGACTGTATTAAGTAACAAAAATACAATTAATTCATTTTATTCTTCTAACATGATTTGAGCATTTATTTATTATGAATAAATATGAATAAAATCCAACTGAGCTTATACCTGAGCTGAGACTCAAACCAAAAACACTATACTACCATGAATGCTTTAATTGCCTAAATGTAATAATATAGTTTTAGATCTCACCTAACATACTAATGAGATTTCATAATGTAAATTGTTTACATTAAAACTACATGAATCGATTATATTCAATCGACATTATTACATCTAATAATTAGAATGATGTTTAAATTACGATTAGTATAAGCAAGAGAATCATGTTTTGTTGAGAATAGTTCGATTTTTATGCAAACCGTTTGTGATATTTTTTCGAAATCTGACTGAACACCAAAAACAGTTATACACACACACACTCTTAAACACAAGTACAGAAATATTATGTGAAGCTCAGTAGTTACAGAGTTGGTCATTTGTAAGTTCAAATCCCAACACCAAGCTGCCACAGTGAGCAAATCCTTGAGCAAGACTCTTAATGCTTTGCTGCTTAGCTGTATCCTGTATCAAATGTACTGTACATTATTTTGAATAAAAGAATCAGCCATATGAACATGTCAATTCTGATTTTTGATATAAAACATATCTCTGGCAGAGGATCAGAATAGTTTTGGTGCAGACTGAAGAACCACCAGCTAAGCATTTGAACTGTTGTTGGGAAATTTTTAATTTGATATCATGGAAATCCAGAAGCATATAACTGATCCTGCTGTCCTGATGGGAAGGATGTCATTCCTCTTTCACCTGTCTCTCAGAGACACTCTAGATAACTGTTAGCTTATACAGAGGGAAAAGCCCAGTTAGACTTTCCTCCCCAAGTGCATACAGCTTCCTCTTGACACTGTATGAGAAGTAGTTTGTAAAGTTGTAAGCTAGTCTCAGTTAGTCTCTTTCATCCTCTAAGATTGGTAGTTGCTTAATGGGCAGGAATTAACTTGGGATGACAGAGTAGATAAAAAATATATAAATGAAGACCCATCTTTACCCCCATGAGGCACTCGGGCACATGCTAAGGCCACTGTGACATAAATAGGGCAAAGATAGAAATGTACCAAGAATAAAAACTTCTACAACATACACTATGACATCATGTGGCCTTGAGCACAGTACAGTAGGTCTTGAACATCACCGATTAATATTTAGGCCTATATTACTAACATACACATCACACAAGTATTCACATAGTAAAGCAAACAATGCACGTACATGAACATATACACACAGACAAACACACAAGTTGTATACTATGTACTGTACATTCTTGCTTTTAAAAAAGACAGGAATCTGGAGTGAAAGGTTGAAGTATTTAGTAAGGCTAAGCAGACAGGCTTTCTTTCAAGGAATTTTTAATGACACAATTGAAAACACACAACACACAGATAATCTACTCAAAAGGCAAGCAGTGCCTTCTCTACCTTTCACACTACTAACTTTGGCAGCTAGTGTGAACATCTACTGAGCAGAAAAGCTTCAAACTGACAGGAAAGAGGCAAGAAAATTTTGTTAGTCTCAGCAGTAATCATTGTGAGTACGTGTTGATTTGAAGAAGAGGCAGTGCAGAAGAGAGGGAGCTGAGCTGGTGCAGAGGAAAGAAGCCTGTCTAGTTACCCTTACCTGAACTGAGTAATGGCCATGAGGGATCATCCCAAAACTGCTCATAATATGCATTACCGTCCTCCAACTCGTTGGTCACGGCATTACCATTGGCAACACCCATATCTTCTTTACCAGAAAAGTAGTTCTGTATGCTGGTGTTAAACCTGAGAAAAAGAGAAATCTCCAACTGAGCTTTGTCGTTTATCTGTTATTTATTAATTCTTTAATTTATTAATACATCTTCTGTTCTGTCTGATCTAATCATTCTTATGTACATGATACATGATATGTTCACTTGTTTAACCTAATTTGTTATGCTTTAAAGTAATAAGTTGGTTTTAAAAAATAAAATATGTTGAATTTTCCCCAGTCTGTGAAGACGTACACTCAAGGATGCTTTATTAGGAACACTATACTAATACTGGGTAGTTTTTCCTTCTTCTCTCAAAACATTCTAAATTCTTCATAACCATGGGTTCCATAAGATGCTGAAACATTCCTTTGAGGTTCTGGTTCATGCTGACATGACTGCAGATTTGAACCAGAGAGCATGAGAGCAATCAGGAGCATTTTCATGCTGTGAAACGTCCATTCTACCACATGCTCATGCCACAAAAACAGCACTTGGAAATAAAGCTGATTCAGCCCAAAGTGTGGACAGAAAACATTTCCCACACCAATACACCACCTCTACCAGCCTGGACTATTGACATGAAGCAGGTTGTGCTCATAGATTCATGCTGTTGCTACCAAATTTTGATTGATTTTTCCATGTGTGCCTCAGCAGCAATCCAGATTTATCAATCCAACCTATGTTTTTTCCACTGAGCTCACATTTTCCCCATTCTGCTGGTTGATGTGAACATTACCTGAAGTCGCTGACTGTATCTGCCTGACTTAATGCATTGCACTGCTGCCACGCAATTGGCTTATTAGATAATTACATAAATGAGCAGATGTAAAGGTGTTCCTAATAAAGTGCTCAGTAAGTAAATCTTGTCTTTGCTTTTTTTATTTTGTTCTGTAACTACCAGGCTAATGTAGCAGACAAGCACAAGAAGCTTATAGCCACCGGTTTAGCATTGTGCAGATGGCATCGCTCCATCAACGTCATGAGGACAAATATTAGTAAAATATCTTTGCTGGGCAGATGTCATAATCACTAAATTCCATTTAAATGATATTTGTTCATGCACCAAAGTTACAATAAATGCACCTGGGTTTTACCAGAGAATTACAAAACAGGTTGTACCGTGTGGAAGAACTCACTTCATAATGATTATGTAGCCAACATACATGACCATGAGCACCAGACTCTCCCACCTGTCAGAAGAGAGCAGTGGACAGTAGGTTATGATTCAGCAACTAAAACTCAGAAACACTGCTTTAACTGCACTGAGGCACTTACCACATAATCTGCCCATCATAGATGAACTATAAAAGGAGACACACTAAAGTGAACAATCATTAAATAAGTCTTTTTTTTCTCAAAACATAAGAAATTATCATTTGTGTGATCATGAGATGTTGTGAAGCTGAACCTGGCCAATAGGCTTTTATATGTATTATAAATAAAGTATTACCTGTTTACTCACAATGCTACATGTCCAGCCTAAATAACTCTTTTATTGCAAATATAAAGATTTGTTATATAAAAAGTACATTTGCTTTCACAACTGATTTTGGATTTGCAATATACTGAAACATTCCTTAAAAAACTCTGTATACTTTAATATCATACTTACTACTATAAGTGCCACAACAGACAGCGTGTAGTAAAGGGAGTCCCGAAACACAGCATACTTGGTGAGAAAGACAACCTTCAGAAGAAAGAAAAGAGCTTTATAAGTGTTTATATCATTGTAATGATCTCATGATTGAGGACAATGTCCCGTCCAGAGACAAGCTGTGTCGTGTTGAGGTTTTGTTCAAACCGACCATCGAAAATATCCTCTCTAATGAAGGGTTTTTTTTCATTGGTTGTTGCATTAAATCTTACCCAGATAGTGCTATTTTCTGATTGGCTATTGTGTAGCCTCCTTTTTTTTGATTGGCTGATAAGTGTCAGGCTCGACTAAGAACTGAGACGCGCTTGATTCTTGCCCGGTTCCATAGAGACAGCGGTGCGGCATATTAAATATATGATATATAGTCAAAAAGTTTTTCTGCATTATAAATACGATGTGTGGCGTGAGAGCGTGAGAAAAGACCAAAATGCGTGACTGTCACTCTCAATGCGTGACACTTGACAGCACTGAGTACTGTAGGCCTCTGCTGAAACACTGCAGTCCAGCCAATGGCATCATTTCCAGTTGCTGCTCATGTTTAACACACTCACAGGAATGAATTATCTGCCCTGTTTTGCATACAAAACAGTTTAAATGAAATAATGTTTAAATCAGTGAGAATATCAGGGCTAAAATTATTTGATTCAATTAGCTGTAAGTAAGGTATTATAGTATTGTAAAGAGTAAAAGCACAGAAAGCAACCGAAAGAAGAAGAACAACAACAACAACAATGACAAAAGCACAGCACAATATTTTTATTGTATGAAACGGTCTAAAGTGAGAGAACTACTGAAATGGACAAATAAAAAAGTACTGTTTTGCTTTTTTTTTCAAATTTCAGAGGGACAAATTTCAGAAACAGAACACACACACACACACACACACACACACACACACACACACACACACACACACACACACACAAACAAACACACCTGTCCTGCGAAAATTCCACACACACCAATGATGCAGAGAATGTTGAAGACAGCTGAGCCCACGATCGTGCCTACACCCACATCTCCATGTGTGATGAACACACCTGCAGAAAACACAATATTCAGCCCCTATAGCAACTCACGATAGCTTATGTGGAAACGTGTGTGTGTGTGTATGTGTGTGTCTCACCAATGATGGAGGCAAAAAGCTCAGGAGCTGAGCTTCCAGCTGCCATAAATGTTGCACCAGCTACATCCTCACTCATGTGCAGTTTCTGACAGATGACAAGAGTTGCATACAAATGATCAGAGTGCAGTTAAGAGTGAAAAGCCTGAGAGCATGCAACACAGAGCAGGCCCGAGATGGATTGAGCTTGAAGGTGTGATTCAAAATGGACACTGGTTTCAGAATTAAAGCTTTTATACTCCAACTTACTTCACAGATCTTCTCCAGCGACGTAACAAAGTAGTCGTCGCATACGATGGCCAGAGCCAAGAACATGTAGACAGCCTAAATAAATAAACAAACAAACAAATAAATAAATAGATAAAAATAGATAGATAAAATAGATTAATTAATTAATTAATAATCATTTATATATTATAAATCATTTAATAACAATCAATTATATTGTTTCTAATGAATTTATAAAATAGACCAACTAGAGTTTACTGGACTGGAAAATGACCAGGACATTTTTTTCTAATCTTCATCTGTCCAGTTTTGTTGAGTCTGTGCTCATGAGAGCCTCAGATACTTGTACTTGGCTGACAGGAGTGAAGCCCAATGTGGTCTTCTGCTGTTGTAGCTCATCCACCTCAAAGTTTAATGTGTTGTGTGTTCTGAGACACTTTTTTTTTGCTCACTCATCATATTGTAAAGAGTAACTATCTGAGTGATTACAGACTATCTGGCAACTTGAACTAACTAGATAACTGCATGAATGTGCAGGTGTAAGTGTACTCCTAATAAAGTGGATTGCGAGTGAATACTGTATATCATGTGATACTATTAAAAATAAGTAATGGAGGTAATGTCAATTCAATATTGTATCTCTTTTCTATTTTAGATGCAGTGCAGCATAACTATACCTATTATGATGACAATGTGCTCAGGGGACCTCAAGAGTCACTGAAGCCTTGTTTGTGTTTTTATTCATTAGCAGCTTTACACACTCTACTCACATGGTGCTTTCCAGTCACATGACACAATAAACAGCTGGAAAACAATTTTATACTGATCACGAAGTTGTCAGAGCTGTTCCATGCATCTTACATGACAGGGTCAATTGTGGAGAGCAGCCAGGCTTTGACAGCACAGCCACAGACACTGAGTTTACCTACAGCAAATATGTGCAGCAGGACGGCGCCTTGTGTACGCTCTCGGTTTGTGAACATGTCCTCAGGGAACTCATGGATGGCTGAAATGAGAATACGTGTTAGAGGCAATATTCATGATTTTCATGCACATATACACAAAATTACTGTCACAATTAATGAAGAAACTGAATAAATAACAGGAATAACATACAGTGTGACTTAAGACTCATATTTTGATTCATGTTTAGAGACAATTTATTAATTTATTAATATAATATTTATATTATGTTTATAAATAATTATTCATTTAAATAATATATTTTCTTAAATAAATAAGTTTGTATTTCATAATTGAGCACTTCTCAACACATGAATTTATATAATCTACATAAAATCTAAATATATTCAAGAAAGTGAATTGTAGGCCTGTATCATTTGGAACTACTGTATATTGTAGATTTTCTTTTTGAAATGGCATGCAGTCTGTTTATCGGTCTTGTAGGTGATTTATCTGTTCGTTCTTTCAGAATACACCTTTCACATAGGTATATTCTGATAAATGAACACATTAAGATGATTTTGTTTGGTCTGGCCCATTTGACACTGCATCTGTAATGGTAAATTGTGTAATGATGGAAACCCCTGTTGTAGAGGGATCACTCATTCAACATTTATATTATTATGTGTATATGTATATGGGTTCAGAACTCTAGAATTCAAATCTAGAGTGCAGTTTGTAAACATTTTGTTCGAAAATCAATCATAATCTAGAACAATAACATGTCTGAGAGAAAGATCTGAAAGAACAATGTTAACCAAAAACACTTATGTTAAGACAATGTTAGCCAAATAATGTTAAAGCTGATAGTTATATGTGATGATGTTGGGATGCATACACTGAGCAAATATAATGTGAAAAAATAATCTAAATTATTCATAAGAAATATTGAATTCAGATTTTTTTAAAGAAAGAACAAAAAAGACAGCAAAATGTTATAGACTCCAATTATGAAAAATAACGGTTTAATGAAAAATTATGACTTGTATTTATTATTAACAGTTATGGGGATATTGGCAGCAACACATATTGTAATGTGTAGTCCAAGTCTAATCTTTTGACTGACTTTCTGAAGTCTCAGAACTGTTGGTGCTCAGTCAAGTATATTTTCAGTTCCATCTTGTTTTGAAAAGTTTTTGCTTTACGTCCTGTGTTTGTTAAGTAAATTGCTTACTTAGGATGAGGTAAAATAATTGATATTGCCAGTTGACATGGCAGAACATGTAAATTTGACCCCTAAAAAAACCAAATCATTCCCTTCCAATAAGTCCCTTATGATAAATAAAGACTTGACTGAGAAATAGCAGCACATGTGCACATATTGAGAATCTTCACTTGATAGTTTCTTAGTTCTCTCATGCAATGATGCACAAAGACAAAGACACAGCTGGCTAAAAACCACCTGAGCATATACTGTATCTGAGCAATTACTTTAGGTCTCTTGAAATGAGGACATTGCAAAAAATAGTAGAATAGTAGTAATAGTACTTTAATACTTTAATAGTAGAAAGAATTGTAGACTATTAACCTTATTTGGAAGTACATAGGATAAAGTATATAAAAAAATTATATGCATGTTAATAATCAAATATTATGCACTTTAATATCTATTTGGGCTGACAAATTGTGCCGATACATTTATGCCATTATTCCACCAACCAGTTAACCAGTACCTGATGTCTTACTTAAATTTAAAAAAAGACCAATTACCTAAAAAGTGCTAGAGATAGAAAAAATACTTCTATGCTGTAAGGGATGCACAGGATGCATGTACACATGACATCATGGAGCATCATAAGATCACACATAGCAGGCAATGTTTAAAAGATCCAATTGATCTATTGGGAGGAGAACGGAAACCCACATGAACATGGTGAGAACATGCAAAACAGCACAGCTGTGAGGCTGCTACAGTACACTTCAAGTTGTGCCATCAAACCTAATGCAAGGTAACAAGCAATACAGTTTTACACACAGAAACATGTATCACAGCACATCGTGTTTGGCTTCGATCGACATCACTACCTCGTGTTCAGTTTCAAGACAATCCAGCTTTTTCAGCTATTGTTTAATATCACATTTAAATATTTTAAAATGAAGGGCTAATATAATTTATCTTGTTATTGAACACCGTTCCACCTGTGGAACACTACCGCTAGGGGCTGAAGCTGCATAATTTCATTGTAACTTTTAAGCATTAAATCCTCTAAAAACACGAAAAAACTTATGTTTCTAGTAAAGTTTATACTCTCAATATTTTTTTAAGCCCACGCACAAAGCATAATATGATTCATAGCCGTCATACTCTTAGAAAAAATTTTTGGGAGAAAACTGACCTAGGTGGCGCTAGACCAGTTTTTCCTTACCTTTAGACGCATCCCTTTCTTCACTGGGGTAATATATTCCAAAACAAATATTCCACAAAAATCCACACAGGTCCAAGGAACTGAAATCTGTAAGCCTTTTAATCCAAAACGCTTTGGTCGCGCCGCAAATATTCCGAAAAATTGGAAACAGTGGTGCGCCACCATCTTTGTTTCGGCTCTAACTTCTCATTGGGGTATTCAAAAATTCTAAATTTACGTCATATTTATAGCCCAGGGCGCAACGAATCAAACAAGCCCTCACTTAAGCCAATCGGTGCTTGTATTGCAGAGATAGACGGCTGAGAAGCCAATGAGGTCAGACATCATTTTTGGGAACCCGCCTTTGACTGACAATTACTCCTTCCAATAGCAATGAAATTGGGCGGGACCTATACAGCTCTTTAGCCAATAAGAAGACGATTCCAACGGTATGCCACGACCCGCCTCTCTAATGCTGGCTTCTGCGCGAAAATCGTGCGCGATGGGTTTATTGCGCAATCCTTGAACTTTTCACACTCTCCCAGCTCAGGGTGTCAGGTTACAGGCCTCTTTACACAGCAGAATAGTAGAGAGAGAGGCTGTGCTGGTTTTTGGCCATTTAAACTGAGCATGCAGTCTTTTAATTCAAAGTTATACAGTAAACAAGTAAACAAGAAACACATGACCGGATGGACATGTCCGTAGAAAAATAGTTTTATTGAAGCCATTTTTGGGTCTTTTGACTTGATTTTTTTTTGGTGAAAGCCAAGACATGTGGCTATGACCCTCAGGTGTTAAATGTTACCTAACATGTTCCAGAGAAATAAGATAAATTAAAAACCTCAGGCGAAAATCAAAATTTTCCATTCTAGCCTCTGTAACTTTGTGTCAGTAAGGCCTAGAATCAATCTGACACTTGTATCTGAAACTAGAGAATCACTTCTTTCCAATGAGACCAGGCTCACCCCTGTGTGTTAAAGTATGTGGGAGCTGTATCACTTTTTGTTTTGTATACAATTTCGTCCGATCGTTCGTGTGCGATAACAGGATAACACACTGATATAACTAACAGACATGTTTGAGTTGATAACACAAACTAAGTGGTGCAGAAATAATGCAGTCTCAGGAGGATGGTTTTTAGGAGGAACTCCAGCCTGAGGTTGTCCCTGTTGGCCACTGACAGACTGAATTGCACTGAAGCGAATTTGGACACCTCCACTGTCCATCTGTCACCCATGGCTCTGGCCCTCTGAGCCCTGGAACCCCATGTGACAACATGACTATCTGCATTATCCCATTCTGACAAAGTAGCTCTGCAGTGCACAATCCAATGTTTGGAAGACAAAGCTCCTGTGTGTCCAGGTCTATCCTCAACAAACACTATCCACACTACCATCTGATGGAGCGTAAAATCAGCAGAGGCAACAACCTTCTATAAGTACTTCAATACTATATAACCTTTAGAATCCTAAAATACATTACACTTCATGTTTCTGGATGTTTCTTCACTGCTTTCATCTGAGTCTTCCTGACTGCCAGGAGCAACAGGAGGAAGTACAACAGAACATTGATCACATGCCCTGATCACATTTCTCTATTTACAGACAGCCCCCACCCTATCATACTGAGAGAAGAGAAGAGGATATGGCTTGAAGGACAGCCTCAAGGTCACATCAGAGAAAGAGGATCTTGTACATCCACACATATTTTATATTTGCGCACAAATGCAAGCTTTTAAACATTTGCATATTCATAGCTGTTTCAAACACAATTCTGGAGCTACAACATTCTCCTGCCAGTAAATGGATACCATACAGTAGCATATAGTAGCACAAAACAGTGTTTAACATTTTAACATAACCTTTATAAACAGAGTTGCAACACCAAACAGTTTTTAGTACACACATAATCATCTGAAATCACCTGAGCAGTCAGAAATCCCTAATATCTCTGTACCCCTAATTTTCAATGAAGTCCGGTTGAGCATATGACTGACATTGAGGCATGTCGATTAGACCATCACAGGAGCTGACACGATGAACCTATCTGCTGAGCCCCAGTTTTCAGCCTCTTATATTTTGACTGTTAGAATTTCTTCCCTCCACTCTGAAGAAATGACTTAGTCTCCAGCTGGTAAACCATTAAAACTGTTCATGAGCTCTGGCATGCAAGTTTAATAATTAATACCAGGACCATTACAGCTTCCAAATATCTCATTAGCTTTTTTTAGTTCTCTTTGTGAGACTACTACATATTTCTCCCATGTGAACCAGTGACTGGGTCCATTAACTTTTGTCCCTACAGCAGATGCCAGGACCATTGCTTAGGCCTGTAGGTCTGTATACTAGATATTCAGACACTATGAATAATTACCCCTGCACCTGACTTTTTGTAAAAGCCTAATATAACGAAAAAAAAAATTATTTATACAACAATTCTACATATGTATAATACGAACCTCTGAGGTAAAAATTTGTATCAACTACCAAGACAGCATAAAATCACAAATGATACTAATATATATATTCAACCAAACTCTGGAAATGAAGTCCTTTTTTACAGCTAAACTTTAAACCTACAAGAGTTCCTCTGTATGAAAACAGACAGAAAAATCAATGTTCCGTGTGGTACTAGGACAAGCAGGAGCCAAATGCTTTGGATCATAATTTGCTGGTGCATGGATGGCTGAATGTACAGCTGGATACTTTCTACTGCAGTGGCTACTTTGGATGATCAAAAAAAAAAAATGATGCATCCAGTATGTTGATAGTTCTAACTCTGGCAGATCAGACAGTTGCTTTATGTGTGAATGTTACTCATTCATACCAGACCTGCAGTTCACACATCTTAGAATTATGGGTGTAGCTGTTGGAATGTAACTCCAGTACACTGCCATGTTTGGCAAGAGACTGACAAACTCTTAGTAGTGGATGTGTTCTGTCTAAGTACAAGCAAGTGCAATGGCTCCACAGTATGGCATTTGTTCTATCTACCCCATGATTCATACATGATGACATGTCTCCTTTCCCTCATACATATAAAAAATGTCTTTTTAAAAAAGGTCATTAAAAAATTTGCCATCAAATCTAAGGAACATATTAAAGCCAATTAGCTTGAAGATTAGATTTGCTGGC
Source organism: Tachysurus fulvidraco (assembly GCF_022655615.1). Lineage (NCBI taxonomy): Eukaryota > Metazoa > Chordata > Actinopteri > Siluriformes > Bagridae > Tachysurus > Tachysurus fulvidraco. The sequence goes on from NC_062529.1 coordinate 10,946,541, forward strand.
TAGCTTTTTTGTTGCTACTGCTAACAGGGTAAAACATTAACCAGTAAGGGGTACGGTGGCTTAGTGGGTAGCACGTTCGCCTCACACCTCCAGAGTCCGGGTTCGATTCCTGCCTCCGCCTTGTGTGTGCGGAGTTTGAATGTTCTCCCTGTGCCTCGGGGGTTTCCTCCCCCAGTCCAGAGACATGCATGGTAGGTTGATTGGCATCTCTGGAAAATTGTCCGTAGTGTGTGATTGCGTGAGTGAATGAGAGTGTGTGTGCCCTGCGATGGGTTGGCACTCCATCCAGGGTGTATCCTGCCTTGATGCCCGATGACGCCTGAGATAGGCACAGGCTCCCCGTGACCCAACGTAGTTCGGATAAAGCGGTAGAAAATGAGTGAGATGAGAGATTAACCAGTAAGCCAAATTCTAGGTTTGTCTCGGTTAGAAAAGCTTGAGAATAAAGATAACTGTTAAATAGCAGAACTTACAATAAAACATGAAAAGAAAAATGAATTTACAATAAAACAACAATTAAATACAGTAAACTGTTCAAATATGGACACATTTTCCATAATTTCACCCTGAAACCATAGGAAAAGCCCTCAAGCAGTTAAGTTAATCTTTTAATTAAAAACAAGCTCTTTTATTTAAAAGATTCTTATCTTTGTTCCAGTTAGCTGTGTCAACTGTAGACTGACGGCCCCTCAAGTTTTAAAGCGTTGTGTTTTCTACACGGTAATTGAATGATATTTACAGAATTTCTAGCAAATATTTCTGTTTTTCACCAAGAATCAAGATAATCCGACGTCATATGCAATTAGTAAATGATATTATTATGAGTAAAAATCATACCATACTTTTTTTCGTTAAATTAATCGAATCCATGTAAGTGTACACTGATATGAACGTCCCACTTGACATGTTTATGGTCCATCATGCCAGCTTGTTGAGTTCTGCACTTGTTTAAGCCAAAGACATTTCATCAGCATACTGTAGCATTCTCCACAGTACAGATTATCAGAAGGTGCATCTAATATAACACTAATTTTAAAATCATGTGATTATCATGGTCCTATTGCTGCAAACCATGCTACTGTATGAGTCAATATATTTCACCAATTAGGACAACGTACAGAAACATTAGTGCATATTTGTGTTTGTCTGAAACCAAAAGTCTACAAACAACCCACCAATTATTGCATGGTATGAAAAATGCTGCTGTCTGGTAAAGGTCCTATGGACAAATAGACTAAACTGTAGATAGAACAACCCCTTTCTTTTAGAAGATCTCATCTTTCTATTGCTTTCTCACCAATTACAGTGGCTAACATTACACACACATACAAACACACACACACACACACACACACACACACACACACACACACACACACACACACACACACACACACACACACACACACACACTTTGAGAATAGTCAGTCTCTGTTAAGCCACACAAACGGCCAGACTCTTGCAGATCCCATTCACAAACATTGGGTAGTTCTGCAGCACATATCGAAACACTTTCAGCACTTAGATGATGAGGCCTTTTTACAAGTAAGCATCATCAATTTCTGACTCCACTACACATTGCAAAATATCCTTAAACACATCCCAAGCCCATCCCCCAGTAAACTGTGTAATGACCAGTCCTCACAAACCTCCATGCTTTTCTTTTACTATCTTTATGATGAGTAAGCGAGAAACAGTCATTTGATACAGTTAGGGTCATTGCCGAGATGGAAAATACAACTAAAAATAGTTTCCAATACCTCCAATTATACTATGCATGAGGCAGCTGCAGACTATTTCTTTGCCCCATGACTGCAAATCTTTTTTAATCGCATTCATTCAGCACACTGGATCTTTAACAGAGGGGAATAACCCCAGGAGCAGGATTCAACATGCAATAGCTTAATTTGCCATTTGAGCACAATTACCATGCTGTGGCACAATTACTGAAACAAATCATGTTTAATTAGAGCTAAAGCAGAGATGAATGCATGTCCAACCTGGTGCAGAGCAGTTCTTTTCCACAGTCTCATTATGTTCCTCAGTGGCCATCAGTCTACGGCCCAGATGGTCTGTCGGTCCAACAAAGTGCTCCTGCAACATGATTCCATGACCTGCCGCACACACACACATATACACACACAAACACACACACACACACACACACACACACACACACACACACACACACACACACACACACACACACACACACACACACACAGGGGACATCCAACTCAAAATAACAGTTTTCAGCATATTACGGTATGATAAGTAAATTTTTTTTTGCACTCTTTGGGCTGTTGGATACTACTCAATCATTGGTTGCATGCCATAGATTTGACTATTGTTCATCGCATCCCTTCATGGCTACAATCGAACATTTTTAATGGCTACCTCTAGCATAATCATACACCATGCCCCAAAGCAAAAATGGTCTCAAAATGGTTTCTTGAGCATGGCAATTCAGTTCAGAATTATTCAGTGGCCTTCTTCTGAATCCAGTAGAAAACCTATGGGATGTGGTGGAATGGGAGTTTACCTGAAAAATCTGCAGGATTTGTTTGGGGCAGTCATCGTCTACATAGACCTGAATCTCAAAGGAATGTTACCAACATCTTGTGAAATTCAGGCCTTGAGGACTTGAGGCTGTTCTGAGAGCAAAGTGAGGCCTCACACAGTATAAGTATTCCTAATAAAGTGTCCAGTGAATGTATATTTAGAGCCCTTGAGCTTACTGTCTCTGAACTTGCCACTTAGGAACGAATTGAGATCAATTTGTAGGATTATTTCTAAACATTGCCATCTCACAGCTTAAGGCTGTTGGGTTTAATCCTGAGTTCCTGATGTTATTTTAGCTGCAGAGATTCTGTGTATGTTCTTCCTGTGTTTTAATATGTTTGTTCTCAGTTCTCCAGTTTTCTCCCACCTTCCAAAAAGCATTCAAGGTGGACTAGCCTCATTGCACTGAACCTTGGTTTTTGAGTATGTGTAAATGTGAATGTGCATAAACTGGTAATCCATTCAGAATGAATGACCAATTCCCATTACACCCAGTGTACAGTACAGTACATTGGGATGCTCTCCAGATTCACCTTGATCCTGACCAGGATTAAGTAGTTATAAAAAATGATTGAATGAATATATGAATGGACTTTCTGACCAGTGGAATTTTTTTATTAAGCGAATTGATTTAACCATCAGTAGTTTATCAGTATAAGAGATATACCATTGTCTCTCATTCCTTTATCTCATTCATTTTGAGATAAAAAAAATAGGCCGCATCATTTTAATCATTAATCTTCTTGTTTACTGTGACTTGATTAATTAACATAAACATAACATCAATGTAACTAGCATCAGATTAGAGACACAATAATGTCCCTGCCTTACAACCTGATTACTGAAAATCAGAGAATAATTCTTTAATTTACTAATCTCAAATCCACTGAGAGGTTTAGGTTCATCTGACAACATGGAATGAAAAAAGTCGTAATAATTCCAGGAATTTATTTCATAGTTGAAGAGCATAAACAGAAATGGCTAATACAAACGAACTGAAGATGGAATGGGGATTTCCGAGAAAGAAAGTAAAACTCAGTAAAGCTGAAATGTACAGTATACCAAAGCAATGGATTTTAAATATACTAGTGTGCCGAATACAAAATGTTTCACCAGTTATATCAGGCTATTTACATTTACAGCACCTAGCAGACACTCTTATCCAGAGTGACTTACATTTTTATTTCAGTTTATACACCTGAGTAATTGAGGGTTAAGGGCCTTGCTCGGGGGCCCAGCAGTGGCAGCTTGGTGGACCTGGGATTCAAACCAACAACCTTCCGATCAGTTGTCGAACACCTTAACCAATGAGATACCACATCCCATGCTATGATGTTCATCTTATAATAAAACCTGCTACTTTTCATGTAGATTAGTAAGAAGTGGGAGTATTGTAGTCTATTACAGATTATATTTGATTTCACCTTTTTTTTTATTTTTTATTTTAGAGTATGAACAGTTACAGATAACTGACATTCAGCAATATTATAACAAAGTTATATCAATTCCTAAAAGGCTTCAAGTGATTTTTCTTAATTTTCTTCCCATCAAAGGTATATTTTATTTGTACTAAATTAATTTATAACAACTATTGTTAATAACCCTGGTTTATTTATTTCCTTATGCACTAATCTTTTTAATATTGAATAACTGAGTTATATTTAGTAGATGTGTTGTAAGTGATCATGTACTTTAAAAGCAAGCTGCATTTCATTGCTTAATCAACTTGCTGGGAAAATCCTTCCATAGTAGGGGATCTGCTTACAGGCATACTTTTTAAATTAGCCCAGAAGAACCTCACTGGCACAGCTCCTTGTGAGCATGTGCAGTTTTTTTAGCCTTGTCAGCCGTCTCAGAAAATCAAAAAACCTCTACAAACTTAAGTCTTGTTCACCTTCAGACCCGGAACACAGGCAGAAACATCTACACTGTTTATAACTCAGCAGGACTGATCATCAACCCTGTTAGCATGATATCATACATGATAGAATGGCATTATGCCGCATGAGATCATTACATCACTTATTTAAGTTTAATTAATTGTTAGAAGCATACAAAAAACACCTCTTTCTGAAAACTTAGTATATAGACTCAATTATGTCTTTAAACAATTTTTTGTTTTGTTTTGTTATTCTTTCAGTTCAGTTTTCAGTTCTTTTTTTTTTTTTTTCAAAACAGTTCAGAAATAGAAAGTAGAAATTTTACTTGGTCAAATGTGGAGCATCATACAGTAATTGACTTTAGGTATGTGTATAAAGTCTGAAAGTCTGATTACTGCTGCCAGATTTTAACCACCTTGCAGATTTCTTGCTTTCATGTTAACGCACTTATCTATCCTGCTGCTCCCTACAATTGAAAGGGTGACAAAAAAATCAATACAAAGTTATTCTGACTGATCTCTATCATATGATGAAACAGTTTTTTCAAATCCAGTCAGGATTGGTCTCTTCCAGGATAACAATGCCTCATCCATATGGCTTTCACAATGACCAGAGATGTTGGCCTGTTGTGTTATATACCGCTTTCTCCTTCATCGAAACACAAACTGGGGGAATATTTTTGGAAGATTAATTTCATGTCCTGTACTGGCGTGTGGTGGCTTAACAACTTACTAAGACACTTTATGCTGTTTGTTTTCATTAAAGTACAAATTAACCCGATTCGTTTCCCCTTTATTACGTCACTGTATATACTGTACCCACAGCAGCACATAACAGCCTTTATAACTGACTATATGTTGTATTATATTAATACATTATACTCTTTATAACTGCACTGATGAGCATTTATCAATGATATAGCCTACAGACAAAAAACCTATTACAATTTATTTTGAATATTTGAGTACTTGCTCATAGCTCTCTCAGGCTCAGAGCTCTATATAACTCCGTTTAGGCCACAGAATTGGAAACGGAGCCAGAAAAACAATTTTTGTTCAATGCACAGACAGTATGCATATAGACAGGTAGACAGTCCTATAGGGGACACAGCAGATGTACCGTGATCGCTGTGTACACACTGCGGCACCGGGCAGACAGTCACGCGCACGCAGCCAACATGCGATCTGATGAACACATCCGATTATACTGATTTCTGCAAGGCATCTGGAGCACATCTCCACAAAGCAGAGCTAAATAACTAGTCGTTAGTCTTATTCCAGCAACGAAATCATGTGTGATGATCTGCATCCCATTCCTTTCAGACGAAATTGTTATGAGCGTCCCACACACAGACACGTTCCACATCAGTATTAATAACACGTACAGTAACTGTCCCGAAACCGTAGCATGGAGCTCATACATTTCTGCCTAAACTATAAATCTGCTGCACGTGATGCGTGTAAAATATCGCAAAAACACACCACTTACAATTACTGTGAGAGCAGATGGTGTTGACCATCCACATCTACATCTACATCCCCATCCCCATCCCCATCCCCATGCACTCACCTGTTTTGGTGAGGAGCGCTGACATGCACCAGGCCGCCAGCAGAACTCCGCACACTACACACACTTGCGCCAGAAGCATCTCCCTCCGCTTGCGCACTCTGAAATGCTTGGTAATCATAGTCTTTTTGGATATGGAGCAATTCCACTCCATGTCCGACATGGTGTCTGTCGTCCGTGCGCCTTCAGTTCCAAAAACACAGCCGCAGATGGTCGCGATCAGTGGGATAACGGCTGATACGGGGTGTCACGCCGTGCACAAACGGTGTGTGCACCTCATTTCCCGTCCAGGATAACCGGTGTGTGTGTGTGTGTGTGTGTGTGTGTGTGTGTGTGTGTGTGTGTGTGTGTGTGTGTGTGTGAGAGAGAGAGAGAGAGAGAGAGAGAGAGAGAGAGAGAGAGAGAGAGAGAGAGAGAGAGAGAGAGATTGTCCCAGACACAGCTATCATGCAGAGTTACGGTTCAGATGTCGGATCATTAAATAGCCTGTGAAAGCGATGCCCCAAGGTGATACAACCAGTTCAAACGTTAAACAGCAATTTAAGTATAAAAACAACAACTGTGCAGTCTGCACCAGAGCCCTGGCTGAATTATTTTTTTGAATGGTAATATAAATTCAGCAATGCGTAAAAATATACTTCCATGCATTCCTCTAAATGTTCCCCGTCACTATCTACTACAGCAGTCACAGATAAACATGCACATGTCTGACAGGGAGCCTTTTACCCGGCGCTCGCTCGCGCGAATCCTCCACGTGACTGGCTGTTCCAACAGAACACGTGACCGGGGCATAAGCTTTGTGTCCCTCTGGGTGCTTTACACTGGTCTACGGTACTAAGTAGTATGATAAAATAAAACCTCCTTCGCTATTTGTTGTAGTACTGCTTCTATAAAGTGGTATGCAATGGTGAATACGCGATTCGGATGTCTCCCATGCATACATGTAATCGAATAATCGTTATACATTTGCCTTTTTTTTTTAGTTTTGCTGACTCCCTTTACAACAAATATAATACAGCAACAACATTAATTAGCACGCAAAGGTGCTATATAGTTTTATTTCTAACAGAAATTTTCCATGCATATTGCAATTTTCTGCAAAAACAACAAACAAACAAACCTTTAATTTAAACCTGTTAGAACAAATTACTGTTCTATAAGAATAACTTTTCTACGACACTTCAAGCTCCTTTTTAGTAAATACTGAGATGCACTTTTCAAAACATCAAATCATTGATTATTTCTGTGTTGATTTGGATGGAAGTCTGGTATGAAAGTTCAACCTATGATCAAGTCTAGGCAATTCTTGCTACCTAGCAGAAGTATTCATCATTCATAAATGTTCGGATACCTTGGTCTAAAATGATCCAGAAAGAAGCAGGTAACATTATTAAGCAGAGTTAGCAGGTTTCAGCCCAACTACATCTCAGAAACCAAACAGAAGTGAAACCAGCAAAAAATTTGGGAAAACGAAAATAGTGACATTTATCATCTTCTGCATGGGGAAACAAGTCATTTACATATACTTTAGTTCTGATGTACAGAAATTCCCAAATTCTGATGCCCATTCCACAATTCCTCTTTCTCTCTCTCCCAATCTTCTCAATACACTGTATCTTACAGTAGCTTCTATACGTCATCGACAATCACATGTTGCTGTTTATTAGACTGAATTCAGATTATTTTCTCTAAAACAAGATTTTCGTTGGTGAAAAAGTATTGGCCACAGAAAGCCTCTATTGGTGCTTGTTGCAGTTTTTGTTTGTATTGTATTTTGTAGTTGGTATTTTTGTGTTGAAGTAACAATGATGCTTAAGTTTGATCATTTTATGATGTTTGAACTGAATCATGCTTGCATTGTTTCCATATTATGCAGCTGCACTATGCCTATAAACTCTTTATAAAGGATTAACCAGACAGCTTGAACTTGTTTTAGATTTTAGCAGGTTATTTGCCAGTATTTTTAAACAAAATCAGATTTAAACAGTCAGATTATTTTTAATATTTACATTTACTATTATGCCTCCAAATAATGTTAAAGCTTCAGTATCTGTTTAAGAATCAAAGCATGTCCAGTCCGCATTATGGAGCTCGTATTCCAGTAAATCATAGCAGTGGAAAGTGCTTGTCATCTTAATGATTGTGTTTAGAAAAAACCCTCGGCTGACTTTAGTGGAAATCCCTCTCTTTCCCACTTGCTTTCCTTTTCTCCCAGACGAACAATCATGTGTTCATCAGCCTCAGGAGATTGCTAAACGTGAGACCAATGCTCATTTGACTTGTCGTCCCTGATAATTCTTTCCAATTATTCCCATATTGACCAATTCTAAACAAAAAGTTATTTTGAGCTGTAAACTGTAATTGAGAACTACAGAAAATAGAACCCCCTATAACCTATTGTTCCTATTGGTCAGCTTGGGGTAGTTTTCTCATCCTTTATTGTCTACACATACAGTAAGTGAACAAGGTTACTCACAGCCTCGAAAGTAATCAAGGGAAGTGCTAGCAAGCTCTAAAGGGAAGTGGAAGATCAGTGGTAAAGGTGCTGGCCTTCTGATTGCAAGGTTGTGAAATCCCATTATCACCATGCTGCCCATGCTGCCCCTGAGCAGAGGCCCCTAACCCTCAAATGTTGCATAAATGTAAGTTGCTCTGGATAATTGTGCCTGCCAAATGTAATCAAAGTAATGTGTGCTGTCTTTAGCTGTTGAATTTACAAGTATTTGCTATAAAATAAACATAGAGACAAATCTGTACTCCAGTGCTGGTTCAAAGTGCTTACTGCTGCAGTCTAAAACATATTAGTGCTTTATATATACAGTAGTATAACAGTCATTGTGTCTCAGTCTGACAGTACTGGAGTCTGATGGAACACGTTACCTTCTTGATACTTCACTGCCCTTCCACATATCAGTTGTTGATGTGCACTTATGGACTTATGAGCAAACAACCCCAACACTGCATCTGTCATTTTGTAGTTCCAAGATGGACCTCTATAGCTAGCTTCAGACATTAATTGCCTTTCTGAGTGGTGTAAATTGCAGTGATTTCACTGTTTCCACTTTATTCGCCTCTATACTTGTATTATTGTGAACAAGTGAGGGATGAAGTCTTTTCAGGAGCTTTTCATTACGGCTAGGATCCAGACAATGAGCTTGAGTGCTGCTGTGTTACTATGGGAAAATGTGTATGAGACCAGAACGTAGCAGCTCATAGAAGCCTGCTGACTGGCTGCCTGTAATCATGTGAATAGTCTGATTTCTCCTGGAGCATGTAAGAGTAGGTGTGATTAAGAAGTGTGGTGGAAACTCTCTGAGTCATTCTGTCAGCTGACAGGGATTTGTAGTATGAGGCACTGGACAAGATGGTCAGCTGAGGAACCAAACAGCCCTTAGGATTTTGGAGTGATCACTTGTTAGTGTGTATGCATATCTGTGTGTGACTAATTAAAGCCTATTCATTCCAGCACATTTAAAAAAAAAACAATATATAAAGACACTTATCCCACTGTTGTAATGAGACATGTGAATGGAAAGGTCTTGCACTGAATGCTCAGTTTTCTTCCCTATAAGCATCTACATTAGCAACACAGACAAATGATTCAGTGCCACAGTGTCTACTCTAGCTCTAGATATCATGCATCAAAACCAACCTTGTAGGCTAGTAATTATTAATAGTAAAATGTTATGATTAAAGATTTAAAGGCTGGATAAGTGAACCAGATGTAATTTAATGTGGTGAAAAAAAGGCTGCCACTGCTGTCAGGAAGTATGGACCCTTTCTTTAGCTCGCCACTCGTTACATTGACAAGGAAGGTCCATGTTGGACTTGCCATTAAGGAGGACATAAAAAGATTAAGATGATGGACATTTCTGGCATCCTTTGTCAATTAGGGAATTGAACATGTCAAAGAGTCAATGCCAGGATACTTGTATTCCTTGTACACTTGTTAAACAAGTATACACACACACACACACACACACACACACACACACACACACACACACACACACACACACACACACACACACACACACACACACACACACACATGTACATCTAGCCACATTATTAAGCACTCAATGTGCAGCTAGGCAATTTCCCTGCTAATGAAAATTGCTTTACTGCTCTAAAATAAAGAATAGTTAACATACTATCAACACTATACCTTGGAATGGTAGGGATGGTGCAATGCGACATATAAATCAGAGGCTGCATCCTGTCTGTGGTTGTATTATTTCGCCCCGCTATTTTGTTTACAGCGGCCTATTTTTCAAAAGTAGTGCTTTATGACAAGGAGAAATGGAGCAAAAAAAACAAATCTAACCATGCCTGAAACACCTGCACACATAGACAGCAGTACACTGCATCTGTACGGTCAGTGATCAACTGTCCATATAAAAGATCTCCTCTAATTACATCTGTGCATCTCATTTACAAAGCAATGGACCTGTCTATGGATCAGCACACTGCTGAATGTCATCCGGCATTAAATCGACTCAGCCATATGAATAATAACATGGATTAGATATATATATATATATATATATGCACCACACATGTTTTAAATATTGATTTAAAAAAGCCTCCAACATTATTTTCCTTATACTGAAAGCAAATGAAGTAATAAATGGTGCAAGTGTTAAAGGTTACAGACTTTCAGGAGGTATTATTTATATACGTACACACTGTATAAACCAAACCTTTGTGGACACCACATCACATTCATATGTGCTTGTTAAACATCTTATTCCAGATTTAGTCTCCCTTTGCTTGTTTAATAAGCTCCACTCTTCTGGGAAGGCTTTATACTTGCTGTTGGAGCATGTCTGTGGAGATTTGTTTTTATTCAGCTACAAGAGCATTAGTAAGATCAGGCACTGATGTTGGTGAGGAGGTCTGGGGTGCAGCCAGTGTTTCAGTTCACCACTAAGGTGTTCAGAGGCATTGAGGTCAGGGCTCTGTGCAAGACACTCAAGTTTTTTCATGTTACTGTGTCTTTATGGACCTTAATGTGTATTGTCATACTGGAACTGGTTTAGCCATGAATTCATTCACAGCACACCACTGTACTCTACATACATCTAATTACTGTATTTACATACTGCTTTTTCTATATGTTATTGTATTGCAATTTTTTTATTACCTCCTTATATTTTATTTCATCTTATTTAATTTCTATCTATCTATCTATCTATCTATCTATCTATCTATCTATCTATCTATCTATCTATCTATCTATCTATCTATCTATCTATCTATCTATCTATTTCAGCTCAGTGTTAGTTCTATTTATAGAATGTATCTATTTGACTCCATTTACATATCAAGGAAAGCTGGAAATATTTCACTAAATACTGTACAGTGTACAATTGTATGTGCCAAGTAACATTTGAATTTGTATTTGAACATTTGGTCTTATCTTGTCCATTTATCAGGATGCATTATTCTTGTTATTGGTTAGTTTTGAGCAATTTTTATGTTTTTTTTTTAAATTTTTTTATTTATTTATTTACTAGAAGTAAAGTTTGTTTGGTTGCTATATCTTTTTAAATGCGGGATTTTTTTAACAATGATATCAAGTTTTTTTTTATATTGAATGTATGTCTTAATTACAGTTTTAGGAATTCAGATTTCATTTAAATGATTACACAATTTGTGTACAGAATTTGTGAACACAACACAGCTCTGTCTCCCCTCTGTGGTTATGCTGGGGATTTGTCAGAAGGCTGTACATTATTGAGTATCTGTTACAGAAGATGCTATAGAAGTAGTAGTCTAACCCTTAATAGTCTCAGGGCTATTGTTAAATTCTGCCCCTTAGGAGTGTTGTAATTCTAATGTAATGTAAATGATTAAAGTTGTAATGTAAGTCTCATCACACCTGATTTCATGTAAGTAAGTCAATAAACATGAATTCTCAGAATTCTTCTAATTTTGTAAACCTTTCCCACCGTCAGGGTTGAATGCTTTGCTCTCTGGTGCATTTAGATGATTGACATGATCAAATTGTTTGAGACATGCACTTGGGGAGTCTTGTCCTATTTGAAGCACAATGCTGTCAGTGACATCTGACCTTTCTTCATCACCTCTGGCTCTGCACTTGTGGAGCAAAGAGTCAAGCAAGCAGCAGATATGGCTTCAGTGCCTGCTGGGAAATAAAAGGCAAGCTCTTTCACTGCAGCTCTTTTTACAGCAGCTGTAACAACAAAAGGTAGAAGACTGGGCTGCTCAATGTTATGGAGGAGATGATAGAGGTGACAGGTCATGCCATTACTAGAGGAGCTGGTCGGTGGCATGAGTCAAATGCAGGAGCTGTTAGCGGGGATGCAACTACACAATGAAGCTTAAGGTAGACTAGCACAGAGACTATTCCTGATGTCCTACAGTATCAAGGGCTGCATCTCATTCTCTAAACCTGAGGCTCAAATCAATAAGAAGTAGTGATAGATCCCCTACATGTACCAATGACAAGGAAACAAAATATTTAAGGAATCTAAATATTAAACTCCCAATCGATATGCTCTGCATACCATATGTGATGGAAATAGTGAACAGACATCACATGGTTGTAGGTCTGAAAGACCTTCTAATTAGGAGCACAGGTTATTCCTGAGTTATATCAATTCAAATATCAATTCCTTCCTTTTAGGTTGGCTTTAGTACCCGGGGGGTTCAGAAAACATGTAAGTCACTGCTGTGCTAGGGTCTGTGCACAACTGATGCTGGGTGAACAGTCCAAAGTGCAAGCGATGAGCCAGATGAAGCTTTATGACTGAGATTTAGTCAGATTTCAATCCTGGAATGTTATGCTATAAATTTATATATAGTCTAGGAATACAGTCTAGGAATGGCCAGGATCCCTTGAGACTTTAATAGATGTCCAGTAAACATACATCTTGAAAGTAAAGAAGCAGAATGTAGGGTTATGTATGAAATGGTGTTTCTAAGGCCACCAGGGCTCTTGGGGAACTCAGGATGACAAAAACAGCCAGAGGATGAAGAAGAAGTAGTGTGGAACATTTATGGGTTATTTATGGGATACTCACATGGGGTCACGATCCTGAGAAAAAAACCTGGAAACGAGCAAATAGAAATACTCCACCAGTTTCAGTGGAACGCTCTCTGGAGGTTGTCTGCTTAGTCAGTTTGCCTTGTAGTTGGGTTTTTTTTAATACATTATACATTATACATGCATTTCCACCACTGGGTTTGATGTCTCCATGACTACAGCAGAATTCAACCAGCTACCGTTGCAATGTCATGATGACAGGAAAAGTTCTCCTTTTCAGTGTGTGAATTATTCATTCACACAGCTAACATAACAGAGCTGCTTTTGATTATTGGACCTTGAACTGCTTTGAGGAATAACATGAAGAAACCGGAATAAATAAAAAAAAGACAAGCGATACTGACATGAGGATGACTAACACACCTGCGTTCGCAAATCAGCACAAAAGGCAATAACTATTTAAAAAGTATTTATTGTGCTGCGAAGAAACAAACAAAATAATACAAGAAATTGAAAAGATCTGCTGTGCTACAGGAATTCTGAGTCAAATCTTCATCTACCCTCTTTAGAAATCTGCAATATCATTACCAATATCAACAATTCTTACTTTTTTTTTTACATGAGCATACAACACCAGTAGTATACAAAGTTAAAAAAGCCTCTGTGTGTGTGTGTGTGTTTTTTTTTCTGAACAGACTGAGTAGGAAGGAAGAAATCAGGTGAGAAATGTCTCTAAATTTATTCAGCTTACTTAGTGGAACACAGGACCAGGCCTGCCTTTTTTTCCCAAATGGAAAGAGCAGCGTTCCAAGAGAAGAGTAAAATGGGAAAAAGGGAAAAACAGCCTAACAGTGGAGGATGAAGTGTGTCCCATATCATCAAATTGAACCATTCTTAAAACGTTTGTTTAGAGTCCAAGACAACACTAAAACTGTCGCATGATTTCAGCTGTGTCTTTGATTAAAATTCGTATATATGCTCAACGGTTCTGCTTGTAAATAAATTACGAAGGTATTTTTAAACAATAAATTAAATCTTAAAAAAAAAAAAAAAATTATACCTCTTTCCAACCTTTTTTGTCTGTTTTTTTTTTTTTTTAATTTATTTTATTTTGTTGTGGCGAGTGACACTCAAGTATTTACAACAATACTTGAAGGATGCACTGAAAATTTTTTAAATAAAAAAATAAAAGATCCTGCGAGACCCTATGAACAGGTAAAAGTGTTGAAACTACAATCAGTCAACCGAGCTCCTTAGTCATTAGTTAAGGCCACAGAGACAACCAAAATTCTATACGTCTGCACCGAGACGTTTGATTAGGTAGTAGTGGTGTATATAAATCCTGTTTAAGAGGATTTATGTTGCTTTGTAACAAGCAGTGCTGAATTTATTGAGTTGCATATTGACTATAATGTTTTCATCAATTTTAATTCAGCTTACTAAAAAAATTGTCATATCAGGATGGAATTCAGCTTTGTGGCTTTAGTCTACAAAACAATTGTTGATGTGGCTCTCTGTTCTACTGCTTGTTTATCTCGAGTCGCCGCACTGGCCGTGACTGAGAGTCAGAACGTTCAATAAGCGGTAGTGTTTACACGGTGGAGAGAAGCTGTGTGATTTCACCAGAGGGAAGCAGGTTTATAGCTCACTCTCTATGTACTCTCTGAAGATAAAGAGTAAATATTCCCATTTTGTTCACTCATTTCCCCTTCACAGTACCGCATCATGCTTACATAAACTGTCAAAACTAGTGTGTGTCTGTATGTATTTATATATATATATATATACATACAGACAAACACACGACAAACTGCTGCCCTTCAAAGGGTCCCGCAAGGTTTTAAAAACACAAAAGGGCAACTTTTTCTATGAAAAGCATTTGTTAGAAAAAAAAAAACAAAAACAAAAGAAAAACCCAGAAGTTACTCATTAAACTATATAAAAGTGCCAAAAGTATAGTTCTACAAACATTATCAGACAAGATATTTTAGACACAACCAACAAGAACTAGCTTTAGAGCCCTGCCCCTCCCCCGCTTCTCAACAGCGTTTGGTTCGATCCATGACTTAACTTATGACCTATGACCGAATCTGCATAAGGTATGAACCACTGGTTTTGCACCCTGCATAATGCCTAACAAGCATCCATGTTTGGGATTCGACTTGTGTGCCGAGGTTCTAGTATTTTTGACGCCTGCAGGGGCCTGTGACTGAGAAAAACAACGGAGCCGCAAACCGACAACTCGCACTGTCAGATCAATAGAGCAAGGAAAGGAGCAAAGAGACATGACCTGCAGTTCAAATCTGTTTTCAACATGCCCTTGTTGACTTGCACTTATCACCTACGTGAGTGTCTACTACTAACATAAGGGTTGGAGGGAATAATAAGAAGTATATCTTTTAATTAAAAGGCACTTGTCCTTGAGAGCGCAGTGCTGTTTAAGCGATTTACATGATCACTTTCCTCTGAACTGTGTGTAGCTCTAATAGCTTGCCAAGTTAATGAGTGTATTTATGCACACTGACACATATTATCAGATATATTGTACCTAGTGGAGCATTTCCATGTGCTTGTTTACTTGCCAAGTACCAGCAGTGAAGTCAACACCTTGTGAACATGACCCCAGTTGTGTAGTTGTAAAATATCCCAAAACAACAACAAAACCTCTAGACCTTGCTTGCCATCTTTCTCCTTCTCGTCTGGTGGACTTGAGGAAGTGGCCTTGTTGTTGTTAAATCTGCACCATTAAATGAGTATGTATTATATAATATATATAATGTCTTTTATCTTTTTTACTGGCCTTCACTATGGCCAGAGATCAGTCAGCGTACACAGCATTACTGGTCAAAGCAGTAGTTGGGGACTGGAGTTCAAACATATCACAATGTGGCTGAATCCAGCAGAACCTGGCATCGTCACCACAGTATATTAATTATCTGAAAAATCTATTTGCTCAAGACAGATTAGCTCATTGGGTAAAGGAAATAATTGCATATGCATATTCAGAAGCAGGTCAAGAGGCTGTGTGACATGGATGTTTTCCAGGTTCAGGTGTTGAGCCTCTCATCAGCTTAAAACACTACTAACACCTCAGCAATTAAAGTGCATCTCCTCACAGGACCACTGGGACATAAGAACAGCTCTTTAAGTTGGGCAAATCAACATGGGACTGTTGAAAACAGTGTTGAATTGGGTCAGTTGGAGGACCTCTCCATTCAAAACAAAGGAAAAAAACAAAACAGAGGAAATAAGAAAGAAAAACAAGTTGAAAACAAAACGACAAAATAGGAAACAACAAATAGAATGAGATGTTTGTCTTTTTCTTTCTGTCTCTTCTTTTTTTTTCTCGGTGGGTCCGTCTTTCGACTTACTATCATAAAAGCTAGGCAATGGAATGCCTGTCGTGATCAGATTTCCGTAGATAGAAATCTCTCTCTTTTTTTTTTAAACTCAGTCATAAATACATTCAGTAAGAAAAAAATGAAACAGAACTTTACAGGTGAAGCAGAGTCAATGTGCGCATGCATGTGCGTTTGTGTGCACACACGTACATACATGCTAACACAAACATACACACACATATATACTCACACGATATCTCATGTCTATTCATTATAGCGTTAATATGTACATAAAATGTAGGATTTTAAAGCCAATTTGGTAGCAGAGTTGTTGTTTTTTTCAAGCAAGGATTAAAAAAAAGTGCTTTTCAAAGCATTTTAAAGCCTCCAAAGAAGGATGCTGTTTCATTATCTATAAGAAACAAGGGAAATTGATTAAAGAGCATTTTTTGGCCTTTAACAAATGTCCTCTAGCAAAGTCTTTTTGTCATATGGTTTGATTGTGTTTCCTTGCATGTTTCCCAGGTATGTGATTGATACTACAGCTCAACCTGTAGAAAACAAGACCTACAGAATTAAAGCGAAAAAAAGCAGCACTTGTAGCATAGACTCATCAAACCAGTATAACTACCTCTTATAATTATCCCATGTAACAACCCTTTATACTCCCTTTCTCACAATGTATATTGTTGCTGGGAGTGTGAGAAAGCATCTATTCATTCTGTCGAAGAATAAAAAAAAGACTGTAATGTGAAAGGGGAAAAAAGCTTAGAATTGTAAGCAGAGAGACCAACACCAATCCACCTAAGCAGGAACATCAAATTTCAACTGAGCTGCTCTTTAAAAAAAAAAAAAAAAAAAAGGTTGAGCCCTGCCTTTGTAAGAAGAGGGAAATGTCCTAGCAGGTCTGCTCCCTCATTCTGTTTCACCTTGTTTTGTCTGTCTTTCTCTTCTCACGTCTCACCTTCTCCCACATAGTCCAGTATCTTCTCTACCATGGAGACTTATCCCTCCCAGAGAAGCTTTGGTTCAACATTCACACCAAGCACTTGATTTCTTTTTTTTTCTTCTTCAAAAACATTTCAAATAGCTTTTTTTCTGTGTAAAATAATGATAATTAAAAAAAAAAACAGGAATGCACAAAAAATATCACTTTTCAAAAACACCCCAGTCTGCCCTAATCCCAAGTATGTATGTTTGAGCTCAATAGCCTCCAACCACAGACACACACACTTACACACACACATTCTCACTATAACGTACACAAAAATATCCCAGGAAATGCACTCAGCACCTCCCATTCAAATAAATACAGTCCTGCAGTGACTGACTTGGCAACATGATCACGTCCTGATGAGACCTTCAGTCGTCTGCGTGCGGTTTGGAGTGGCGTTCGATTAATGTGGGTATTATGATTATTGTGTTTAACCAGGGTCTTAACCCTGTTCTTTTTTCTCTGCTTGGTTGCACTGTCCATCACTGGATTTTCTTAGCCATGATAATAGCTTTTTAATTCTAGGTCTCTGTTAATGTGCTCTCTAGGTTTGGCGGCTGACCCCAGTCTCTCTGTCTCTCTCTAAATTCTCTCTGATTGGTCGCAGGCCGCTCTCGCTCGCTCACGCAGTCTGGTAGAAGTTGTCTGCCTCCAGGTTGTTATGTTTCTGCATGCTGTAATAACCACTGTAGCGTGAGTCGGGGTCGGCGATGCGCAGCATGCGCTGGGAGCTGTCCACCTGTACCTTCGTCCCTTTCTGGCAATCAACGTATACCAGCTGGTTATTCAGACACGTGGTCTAGACCAAGAACACAAAGACACAAGAACGGTGAGTAAATAAATCTCACAAGTAAATACAGACAAGCATTTTATCCTGATCATAAATCAAACAGTTAAACAATCACAAGCTCCTATACTATGTTGCTGCTCTCTGTTTGGGGCACCACAGGGGATCGTTCCATCTGCATATTTGACTTGGGCTCAGGTTTTATTCCGTATGCCTTCCTGATGCAACCCTACCATTTTATCCGGGCTTGAGACATGAGTTAACCCTTCAGTGGCTGGGTTGGTTCTCTGCCAGTGAATCAGACCCAGGCCACGACAGTGAGAGGTGAGAGCACAGGATCCTGCTGCTGGACCAGCAGGAAACAAGCTCCTATACTATGTAATGATGAGCAAACCAGTTTTAAGAGGCACTGTACTGTATGTCTCAAGAGGTGGACAAATCTGTCACCGTGCACCCAGAACAAGCAGACATACCAGTTTCTCATTCAAAGATGCCCAACAAAACGGAAGGTACCCTAGGCTGTTGGGGTAATAATCACACCACACATTTTTACATACATCTTGTCAGTAGTCCACTGTATAAAAGTATAAATATTTTGCCCTGCTGTGCAATACTTAGTTTCCTGAATCCTTCACCTGCTACAATATGAACCATGGCTGAACTTACTTATTTATTTATTTATTTACTTACTTACTTACTTACTTACTTACTTACTTACTTACTTACTTACTTACTTACTTACTTACTTACTTACTATGTATAATGAGTGTGAACATATTGTATGGATCTTTCTAGAATCAGGAATACATTTCAGAATGTGGTCAAACTGAGCAGAGTAGAGATTTTACAGCACATTCCAGGAATCCCAGGGTTTCAAGGTTTGTCTAATTTTTTCATATTCTCTGTGCACATAATTATTCAGTTACATGTTTGATTGAAATGAGGCAAACAGTACATAACTGTAGATCCTGGTGGTCTAGCTAAGAATTTTATGATTTGTCCAATTTGATTCTTTGCACCCGTACCTTAGATTGTGTGGGATAGCAAGGCACATGCATCCACTGCTTCCTCTGATTGACTAGTAGCAGGGTGGCGATAGTTAGCACCATCATGAGGATTGGCAAAGCCACCCAGGCCCAATGGAGGCTGGCATCCTCACTGCGCACTGGTGTCTTCCCGTCCAGATACGGCATCTGCAGGCTGCCAAAGTCCCCTGCAAAATCACACACCAATTAGCAAGAGAAAAGATAGAAGCAAATGCGCTCTTATCATACTTTGAATCTTTGAATTTAATTGACAACACATGATGTATACATTAAAAAAATAAAAAACAGAACGTATTTAACTGCCAAAAAAGGCAAACACACACACACACACACACACACACACACACACACACACACACACACACACACACACACACACACACACACACACACATATATATATATTTATTATTTAAAAAGAACCATCACACCACAATCTGTTGCACATCCCATTTCAAAATCATAAGAATTTTACAAGGACGTGTCACCGCTTTGCTGCTTTGAAGACTTTTCTCTAGATTTTGTACTGTAGCTATGGGGTTTACCCATTTAGCCACAAGGGCATCACTGAGGGAAGACTCTGATGTATGGAGAGAAGGCAACGCTTGCAGTAAGAATTTTAGTTCATCCCAAAGGTGTTTAGCTGAGTTTAGATCAGGACTCTTCGGAGGCCTGTAGCATTCGTTCGACCTTGGGACTCAATGACTTTCTGGAGCTTACGTTGTGCACAGGGGCTTGGTAATGCTGGAACTGGTGTAGGCTATACACCTCAGCTAAAGTGAAGGGAAAACTTAATACTACAGAATACAAAGACAATCAAGACAATCTTGTGATTCCAACCTTGTGGCAAAAGTTTGGGGAAAGAACTTTGAAACAAATTTAAGTGATGCTCAGATGCCTTCATATTTTGGCCATATAATTATAAGCTTATTAATATACATCATCACTAATAAGATTTTGGAGTTAATACTTTCAAAACGAATAACCAACTGTATATCAGCAAATTAGGATTCACTTCATCGTCTCTGTGCAGGATGAAATCAGTTAAAGGGCACTACAATATACTTCCCTCTAAAATAATCAGATTCATTCTGCTTTAGCAAGTCTTTCGAATTACAAATAGAGAAACTAACGCATTTCTAACACATGCGGTTCTCAACATCAACATTCGCATCAAAGGAGTTTAAACGCACACCTTGGACTTCTCGTCTGCTACATAAAAAACTGCCTTAGAACTGGTGCCAAATGTAGCAGGAAACTGACTGCCACAAATGTGAGCATGTGTTTGGAATCCCTTCATAATGTGGGTAACATTTGTATTGAACTCTGACCTCTAAACTGGGGCATGATGTCATTCTCGCTGTGTGTAGGCCACGCAGGTCGATGTTTCAGTCTGTCTCCATGCTGGTCTGTCTTCTCTATGGGTATATTAGTGGGGACTGTCTCTGCAACAGAAATGCACATAGTTTTATTTCCAGTATTTAAATCCATACTATCCAAGAACTATCGTCTTTCTATTGTCTGTCATAACATATTGAAAGTGACCCAGTCCAGCCAGTGCTTTCTGAGTCTTCACCAATCCACATTCACTAAAGCCTGATTCGATTACACACGTCTTTATGAAGGAGAGAAAGAGAGAGTGAGACACTGAGAAAGACTGAGAGTTGTCTGAATGGCAAATAAAAGAATAGAGCTGCAGAGACCAAGTCAGCCATGGCTTAGTCTCAGCCTCAGACATGCACCGGTTTTATGTCTGAGTGGGAGACAAACTTTTCATCATCCTGACAACAACAGCGTGAGATATAGTCACTGGATTGGAAAATGTTTGTGTGAGTCTCAGAATTCAAGTTGTTCAGTCTTCGGCTGACTTGCTTGCGAGACTAAGCCTTAGTAAACAATCCTGTATCCTATGTGTCTTTTCCAGTGTCAGTAAAAATTTCCTGTAACAGAAGGCCATGTCTGATCATGTTAAGTGACAAAAAACTACCAGTTGATAACCAGACATCTGTCTGCCTTATGCTTAGACATTTTAGACATCTAAGAGCTATGTGGCACATTTGGACTGTATCGCAGTGACGGTACAACAGTACACAGCCGACTCTTCTTTTAATTCAGTTCTCTGTTCATTTTTACTAGGATAAGTTTCTCAAATATCTTACTATGGCATCCCAGGAATAGTGATATAACAGCTTCATTCAAAAGGTCAGCAGTCTAGCAGTGCTTGGAGTGAACACACAATCTGCTCCTGACAATCACAGACCCTTAACCACTGAGCCACTAAACTGTTTATTTTACTTGTTTGGAAACCTTTTCTCCCTCGGCTCATTGATACAATGCTCGAATCGGCCGTGCTGACACCACGTGAATCTGATTGGAACGGAGTTACGTAGCGTCTAACGTAGCGCGTTTGGCTAGATAACGGTGTTAACACGTCTGTTGATGAAGAATGCAGAGAGTGTCATGGAAATCTTCATATTAAAATCATGTACACTCGATTTTCTCCTGGTATAGAAATGATGTGCTGAACAATTCCTGCTCAAACTGATGGATTTTAAAAGCTGTGGTAGCTCAGCGGTTAATGTGTTGAACCACTGATTGGAAGGTTGTGAATTCGAATCCCAGGTACACCAAGCTGTATTTATTGTGCCCCTGAGCAAGGGTGTCTACCAAATGCCAGAAATGAAATTAGAATGATTATTATAATAATGCAAAGCTTCTGTCTTGATGATTGAGCACTTTGAACGGACCCCTGGAACATAAACAGGCATTCACAGGTGACCTACATGTGGGATGCGGTAGCTCAGTGGTTAAGGTGGTGTTTGACTACTCATCGGAAGGTCATTGGTTCGAATCCCAGGGTCCACTAAGTTGCCACTGCAGGGCCCCTGAGCAAGGCCCTTAACCCTCAATTGCTCAGGTGTATAAACTGAAATAAAAATGTAAGTCACTCTGGATAAGAACATCTGCTAAATGCTGTAAATGTACATATATAAATACATGACATTTTGCCGTGTGAAAGCAAATCGAACCGTGGAGAAAGTGCACCGCTATGGTGATGCGAGTCCCCTGTTTCAGAACCCTGTTTCTGAAAATGTCCTGAAATGAATCTGCATATAAAATAAGTGTTTATAAAGTGCACATGATTGTTCACACACTGAAGCTTTGTGAGGTAGCTGACCTGGACACAAGGGGCAGCAGCTGCCCTCCACTATGACTGGCTGGTGGCAGGGGAGGGCAGGGCAACTGACTGTAGAGCACAGCGTCTGGCCCTGCAAGCAGTAGCAATGTGTGCAGCTGTCAATGTCCCAGCGTTCCTCATCCACAAATGTTTTCCCGTTGAAGTGGCACACAGCTCTCGGTGTAGCATCTAGCAGCAAGAAACAGATGTTAAGAATTTCGGCTTAGGATGGGTCTGAAGACTAACAGCACAGCAAAGCAGCTTCAGCACGATTTGCTCTATAGTACAAAAGAATCCTGACATGTGTGATTAGTACCTAGGCAATAAGGGCAGCACTGGCCCTTGCGCAGGACAGGCCGGGCACAGTTGACCGGAGGGCAAGACTCTGAGAAACAGCTGATGACTCCATCCACACACACACAGCTGGAGCAAACGTTGGGCTTCCAGGACTCGGCTGCCAGAAATATGTCCCCCTCCTCGTTGCGGCAGTAGCTGGGCATGCTGGTGTTGCTGGGAGCTGGCGGAGTCAGAGGCTCATCTGGAAAACAACAACAGAGATGATGTTTATAAAAACACAAATCAGTGACCTTTAGGTAAATTATCTGCACGGTGTAAAGCATAAATCATAAACTTGGTTTTAAACAAATATGAAATATGGCACAATTATACAGAGATCAGCCAGAGAACCCACCGAGCCGTAGCCAGGAAGACCCACATATTGAGTGACCTTTAGAAAGCCTTTAAATGTGCTCATGTCTTTACTGATAAGCCTGCTGTATCTACTTTTGCAGCTCCTTTGCAGATACAGAGCTTATCTCCAAATAAAACACACATCCTATCTTCAGTGTATATATATATATATATATATATATATCTTATGTTTCTAAAAGATCACTTACAGGATTACGATGGAGTAATTACGAGTAGTAATTAGGAAAAGCACCAGGACACGGACACAGACAAACACTGAGTCGTTCTGGTCTGAGATCGATTGTCACTTGGTATTATACTTGGTAAATATTAATGTACTATAATGACCAACACATAACCTTCTCCATTTTCTTACTTAAATCGTTTTGCTAAATTATTGTTTGATCAACAGATGTGTCAAATAATAACGGCTGAAACGATAATCACAATTGTTTTTTCTCACCAGAGATTTATTCATGAATATTTATCATAATTATTCAGCCAATTTAGGAACAAAATATTATTTGCATAATATTAAAAGGAAAAAAAAACAAAAAAACAACCAGTCCCGTGCTGTGCATGATGATGCTAAATCGATTCATATCCCTGGATAAAAATACAAGTCCTCACTTACTTAATGGATTATTAATCATTTTAGTTACGCTCTAAATAAATATGTGAATATTACATAATCAAGTAAATATGTCATATGATTTAAAACACCAGTCACAAAAAAACAACAACGCATCAACATGACATAACATCAGCTAATTAGTTCCCTTCTGATAAGTAACACATGATAAATAGTTCATCCCTAAAGGCGACCCGTGTTGGCGTGCTGATAAATGTACGCCTGCGTCTGCCTCTCAGCTTGCCACCTAAACTAAAGCACCAAAGCAGAACCTGTAAAAGTTGTTAGTGCACAAGTGACTGTGAACATGTTTCCTAAACAAAGCCACAAGCCTTCACCGTTCGGTTCCCTCATGTTGCTCACGCTCAACCTGCCTCCATGCGTTTGATTCAAAGCCCATCAATATTCATGAGGCCTCGGTGAGAGCGTCAGCCTGCCTGCAGATCTTTATTCTCCTGTTCCAGCTGGAGAGCACTGACTTATCTCAACACGGAACGATGTTGAACAGAGTGACCAGACTGGAGGAAATTAATCTGTTTGCACGTTTTCCAGCTCCGGCGTTATCACTGCATCGTGCAGAAACATCTGTAAGCTTGCAATGTTCTGCCTCCTCCACAGAGTATTCGTAAGGATTCGCGTATTCGGTATGCACACTCATCTTTTTCATCTTTTTCTTCATTCCTTCAGACTTGTGGATTATGTATGTATGTAACAACACTGCAGCTGACGACAAGCCACGTTGTTTGAGCGTCGTGCCTGTAACTTTAGCATGACCTCGATGTGACATTTCTGTTGTTCTTACAAGCCTCTGAAAGGCTGCTTATAGTACAGGAAGTAGAACTGCCCTGCACACAGTACTATCAATATTTATTTCTCTCCTCTCAAAAAGACGTGAAGCGGTACATATGATATAAACACCTGTCAGCATTCGACAATGAAACGCATAACAGGAGCAGGGGTTGTGGGAAATCTCACCTGGGCAGTGTGGACAGCAGGAGTCCTGTGACCTGACTGGGCTCTGGCAGAGAAGAGGAGGACAAACCTCGGTCTCGCACAGCACACGGCCGCTGTGGCATGTGCACTGTGTACATGAGTCAATGTTCCACGTCTCTCCTTCCACAAAGTACTCTCCACCCGGGGCGAGACAAACGGACGCCTCGCTCAGTTCCGGCCTGTGAGAGCCAGACTCATCTAGACAAGACCAATACATTTTAGCACGCTTCACTGGATTTATTTCCAGACACCTAGTCACAGACCCAAAATACTTGATGAAAAGGAAAATATCTATAAGCAGTGTGAATTAGTGAAAAAAACACGACTGTGTCTGTGAGACTACAAAGCGTAAGGCAGCATTCTGTGATTAGCCTTATGCTAATATAGGGAAACAGTATACAGTTATATAATACAGTTTCCCTATATTAGCATACACTGGCTTCGACTCTGATTATATTATCTTATGGTTATGAATATGGGAAGAAATTGTAGACCAAAACTGAACCTAACACATACTTGTGGGGAAATCGTCATCAACAGTCAGTAAAATTCACTAGTTCTGTGGCTCATAACACAAAACAAAACTACCTTTCAGCACAGTGGGTAATAGTAGTAGATTTCTTAAACCTGACTGGATGGAGAACTACCTAAAAACTTGACATCAAGGCTATGACTATGGAATTAATCATTCATTCATTCATTTTCTACCGCTTATCCGAACTCTCGGGTCACGGGAAGCCTGTGCCTATCTCAGGCGTCATCGGGCATCAAGGCAGGATACACCCTGGATGGAGTGCCAACCCATCGCAGGGCACAAACACACTCTCATTCACTCACACACTCACTACGGACAATTTTCCAGAGATGCCAATCAACCTACCATGCATGTCTTTGGACCGGGGGAGGAAACCAGAGTACCCGGAGGAAACCGCCGAGGCACAGGGAGAACATGCAAACTCCACACACACAAGGCGGAGGCGGGGATCGAACCCCCAACCCTGGAGGTGCGAGGCGAACGTGCTACCCACTAAGCCACCGTGCCCCCCCCACTATGGAATTAATAGTCTCTTAATACATATTTAAGTTGTAAGTTTTTAGTCACTTTGAATTTGAGGTTTTATATAAGACTGTATATTTTGCTTAAATCAAGCACGTAATAACTGAATAAATGATCCACAATTGATTGCTGAATTATTCAAATTTATTTACACTCAAAGTGATTGCAATCTGCTGTGTGATTCAGTGGGTTGTCACTGTGTTTTCTTGCTGTTTTTTAGGCTATTAGACCATTTAAATGTAATCGCTAGCACAAAACGTCAACATCATGCAAGATATATTATGTATGCTCTTATAATCTGGTAGTAAAGAGAGAGTATAAAGAGTGCGTGTTTAAACCTGGGCAGGAGGGGCAGCACTGGCTGGAGCGGATGCTCGGGTTGTCACAGTTAGGCACAGGGCAGGAGATCAGAGCGCACATCTCTCGGCCATCATGGCAGTAGCACTCCCTGCAGCCGTCGTGCCAGCTTTGACCGTTCTCATGTCTCCGACCGTCCATAGAGAGACATGAGCCCAGCTTAACAGATGGACCAAAAGATGAAGAACCCTGGTCTAGAAGGAGACACACACATACAAATCCCTGTTAACCCACCATGATATAAAGAGTCACTCATTAATGTGATCCAGCTGATTTCAGGAGGGCACATGAGCTAATGTTGTTGGCTAACTTCACATCCCTCAAACACACACACACACACACACACACACACACACACACACACACACACACACACACACACACACACACACACACACACACAAACACATACACAGCTTTTCCTTTTCCAGCTGCATTTATATTTAAATTTGTGCCTCTTGACCTAATCACTGAGGTGCCTTTCGGCCAATTTCAGTGTGCAGTGTCTTACACCCAGCTCCCCAGCTCCCCGTACACTTGCTACGGTATCGGCTACAAGCTACACTTTTCATGAAATCAGAGCCCAAATCATTACCATGGAGAGAACTCACTTTGATTAAAAGCCTGCCGTCGAGGTATGAGGTGGAGGTGCATTTTTAGAAGTTTAAAGAAAATTGGATTGAAAGAAAAAAAGATTTTATGATTCTCGTTAATCAGATGGCAGCTTGTGGCTGCTCATGAATATTTCACATGCAGGAACCCATTATTTGGGGCGCATCAAATGAAAACGCATGACACACAGGAGAGTACAGAGAGTGGGAAGAAAGATGCTCTTCATGTACAACAGGTGTGTTTGAAAATAAAAAAAGTGTGTGTGTGTGTGGTTCAGCTAAATATTTCTCTGATATCTGCTCTAGCGCTCAGACTGCAGTCTCACTAATCAGCAGTGTACAGCGATGACATCTCAGTGCGTGAGGAGGCATAAGGTCACTTCTATTCTCTGGATAATGTGACCTGGACATTACAAGGTTCTCTTAATACCTGTTTTATTGGATTCTTGTAAGCTTAGATAAATCTCTGAGGAATGATTTGGATAGCATCCCTAAGGGCAGCTTTTTTTTTCTATGTTGAGGATTTAAGTCCAATTCGTACTGAACAGCACACAGGAATAACTAACAATAATGTTTAGTTTCTTGGTGTGAAAGGCCAAAAATGGAATTTTGTCCTGTTTTATTATGTCCATATTCAGCATTCAATTTCTTTGTCATGTCACACTCCACATTAATGATTGATGACTCATATAAAAGTCGACACACAGTGCTTTAAGAATTTGTCGTATTGTTGTTTTTTACATACTGTAGCTTATTGGGAGAAATATATTCAAAGAAAACAAAAAAAATAAATAATAATAATTAATTAATTAATTTTTTACACTGATGTTTCTTTATAGAGTGTATAGAGATATCAAACCCATTTCTGCTCTTTGAGATGTCCCAAGTGCTTGTTCATAAGCATCTAACATTTTACACCGTTATCTACAACCACTACAATTGTGTGTAAGGTTTTCCCAGCAGAGAGAAAAACTTTTCACAATGAAAGCCAACAGTGTCCTAACTTTATATCAGCCTTGTGGCAATAAAATAATTAATTTCTTTTAACTGACTGAAAATGTCTGATAAGTCGATTTCCATTTCGCCCGGCAGAATGGAACACAAAGGTATAAATGATATTATTTAGAACAGCATGTGAGTGGACACTGTGATTGCTAATGTATATAACCATGTATGCGTGCTATGAATACGTAACACACAAGGTGCTAAAGACTGAATCGTGTGAACCTGTTGGGGTTAATATAACAAAAAATCTAATTACTCTCACTCACTCATTTTCTACCGCTTATCCGAACTTCTCGGGTCACGGGGAGCCTGTGCCTATCTCAGGCGTCATCAGGCATCAACGCAGGATACACCCTGGACGAAGTGTCAACCCATCGAAGGGCACACACACACCACCGTGCCCCCAGAAATCTAATTATTAATGCTAAATTTCACTCTATAAGCAAAAAAACAACAAAAAACCCCCCAAAGCTTACCTCTGCACTGGCAAATGAGACAGCCCTGCTCGTCCTGCTGGAAGCCCACTGGACAGGATTTATCACATGGCAATTCAGGGCATTTTTTACAGCGACAGGTATCACAGCCATACTTGTTTTTACTGTAAGACAAAAAAGAAAAGACTAAATCATGTAATGTACTGCAAATCTACACTATATAAGCAAAACTATGTATAAATGGCATTAGTTCCAGCATGTCAACACAATCACATGCACACGAGCTAGCGGAAAGCCTTCTTAGAAGAGCAAGATGATAGAGCAGTAACATTGTTGTTAGGATGTGGTAGCCTAGTGATTAAGGTGTCAGATTACCAATTCGGAAGGTTGTGAGTTTGAATCCCATCTGCTCGGTTGTATAAAATGTAAGTTACTCTGGATAAGAGTGTCTGCTAAATGATGGGAATGTAACGGGGTAACAGTAATGGTGTTAGAATGCAATGTCCATAGCACAGATACTTACATGCTTTTACCCACACAGTATCTATGTTTCTTTTATATATATATATATATATATATCTTCTTACCTAGGGCTGTGATCATTTGAAATAACAACTCTTATCACTGGACATGTGTGAAGCATAGTGTTTGATTCAACCCAGGTGTGTTTATTTATTTATTATTATTTGTAGGGGAATCTGATGCTGGGTGAGGTGACCTTCATAATCTCATTGTTAAATCATACTGTATATAGTTTATAGTGCACATACATCTTGTGTAATCATTCTAATACTAAAGGCATTTTTATTCTACGAGTATTATGGTATTTTAATGAGTATTTTCATATTAAAATTTAGATTTTTTTTATTTTTAAAATATTTTGTATTTAAGAAAGAGAGAAAAAAGCAAATAAGCACACACACACACACACACAAAAAAAAAAAATCCAAGTTAAGATTCTGCTGGTGTTTTAAGTCCTGAAGAGATCAGCAATAATGTAGTGTAATTTATCATCATACTGATATCACACCATCATCATCATCATGTCCTGATATGATACTAGAAATGTATTATGCACAATGATGGACATTAATATCTGAGAGAGAGCGAGAGAGAGCGAGAGCGAGAGCAAGAGAGAGAGAGAGAGAGAGAGAGAGAGAGAGAGAGAGAGAGAGAGAGAGAGAGAGAGAGAGAGAGAGAGAGAGAGAGAGAGAGAGAATGTGGTTGCTGAGATGGAGATCAGTGAGGAGATGAAGTTATGAATTATAATAAGCTTGGATAACCTTTAAGTTAGGATTTGTCATTGCTTCTGTATATACTGATGCATTCATATTGTGTATTCATAACACACCAGGTGCTGAAGAAGCAGCTCAATATCATCACTTCACACAGGACAGAGAGAAAAAGAGTGAAAGCAAAGGAGAAAGGTTGGACCTTTCATGAACCATGTCAGCAGATGGTACATTTCAGGACATGACTAACCTAAGGAACGTTCCGAACATTCAGGCATGGTTTCTCAGAGCATGCTCTCGGCTATAGTCACCAGTAGTCTACTGGCTATAAGCACCTCATCCCTTTGAACATCCACACTATTCACTCGTCCGGCCTTTCTCTTATCTCACAAATAACAACCCTGAAAAGCAGCCATATGCACTGCACATTTAGTTTGGTGATAAAGACCTATCAGGTGCGATTTCCCTGCTGTGGAATAGCAATAGATTTTGAGAGAATAGGTAGATTGCACGTCTCTTCATGCATTATTCACACCTGGTGCTGTGCAGGCCTGAACAACTGCCAACGCTTTGAAGGAGCATAAATAGATATCTAAAATTAGAATCTACGATGTGAGCACGCCAGCTCACGGGATCCTATACAGAGACAGAATTGACAGAGTGCTGATGACGACACCTGCATGAACAGAGGAAGCGGTTTTACACTCTGACACGGCTCAGAAACTCATTCTGCAGGAACTTATAGAGATACTCAGCCTTCTTTGTGATCTCTGGCTTTGGGTGGCTGCTAATCCATCATCCCGAGAAACATGTCATGACATGAATCAATAAAACTGCTCTGGATCTAAAATGGAGCCAAGCTCGGGTCAGGAGGCTTTCTCTGTATATGATAAGGATTCAGGAAGAAACTGCCACTATATAAGTCGTCATGTTCTGATATGTTTCATGGCTTCATGGAAAAAACGGTGTTCCAACAGCGATGTTAGAGCTTCGCCAAAACTTTTTACTTTTAAGAAGCCATCGATTGCTAGCATTTGGAATGAATCACACAGCAGTTTGTACATAAAAATACGGTAGTTTTTCCTGTCGATCACTCATTCACTGTGCCGCTTATACGAATGAAAACGAAAAAGAGACAGCTCTCTGATCAGCTCTAGTAATTTATGGCTAAAACAGAATCATCAATTGGTCCATAATGAAAAGAGGAACACTGCTCTAAACAAGCAAAAAAAACAAAAACAACAACAACAAATCCTTAAATGTCTTGCCGTAGTTGATACGACGCACCATCTCACCCCTTACACACACTGGCTTTATTCACGATGGAGTGTGAGCTCGCTGTCATGGGGATTAGGCTTCAGTTTCACTATTCCAGTCTGTCCATTAAGCGGACCAATTCCCTATGCTGATCTCAACGGAGACTAATGAGCTGTCAGTCGTGTACCTGCAGCTGCCTGGACCCAACAAGCTGCCCGCACCATGAACGAGCGTTTATTCAGTCTAAAACCAAACTGAGCATTCTGGAAAAAATCACAGGGAGGCCGTTTAGCATGTGCTGATAGCAGCTGCAAACGACACAGGGGCTCGGAAACGGAGCTGTGGTTATAGCAGAAAGTAGGAGAACAGCTTGTCTCTTAGATGAGGATATTAGAAATAAAACCGGGGTTGATGATGAGACAGAGACGGAGGAAGGAAAGTTTAGGAAGGAGGAACAAAGCACTTTCTTTGGAGTCTTACACAAAGCCGAAGGGGCAGTCCTTGGTGCAGGCTACCGGTTTGCACTTCTTGTGGCGATGCCGGCACTGACACATGGCACAGCCGTTGGCGTCTAACTGGAAGCCGAGCGGACACTTCAAGGTGCAGCCTGAGATCAGAGCACTGCACAGATCCTCTCCTGGAGACAAAAAAAATCACATTATTTTTATCTCAGTGAATAAATCACACACACACTGATGTCCGATTTATAAGCATGAATCACAAATCAGTATTTGGAAGAAGTGACAATTCTACACTCACTGAACTACAAACTACTTTCTAAACCACAACCAGGATTTCATCCGATGGCAAGACAAGTCGTCTAATAGTTAGGTTAATTGCGTCTGTGCCATTGGCAGTCTCATTAGACTTAGTTGTCATAGTCATCAGTGAAGCTAACATTTCTTTTTAATAACTCTATAAGTCTGAAACAAAAAAATAAATTCAAGTCTCCTATGTTTTCCTTTGACCCCATGACAAATGAAACTATTGTATAAGACAAAAAAGACAAAAAGAATGACAAATACACACGTTATCTTCTTAATATCTAGTCTTTGGCCCTTAATGTGGCTGAAGAACATGAAAAAAAATCGTTTGCACTTCAGATAAAAGAGCATTAGGCTGATTTTCCCTTTTGATATGCATCAGCCTCATACATCCACGCTGGCCATTTTAGCATACTAAGTACAGCGCTATTCTTGTGGCGCTGACTGCACGCTCCTCTAAACTACTCTCTTGATTCCACTTTGGCCTGGAAAGCTTCCAGCTAAATGCTCGATGACAGCTGGGTGTCCTGTTCTGGAAATGAGGATGAGGACCTGAGTGACGATGCTCTGTTTAACGCTCACTTGTTCTGCAGCTGCATGTGCGGCATCCATGAGAGTCGAGTCGGAAGCCTGAGGCACAGTCCATCTCTGTCAGCGTGCAGTTCTCCAGCAAGGTGCAGCCAGGGGGCGCCATGGTGATATAGGTAGGCTCTGGGAAAAAAAAGCACACACACGTTTCCCCGAAGGAGGTGAGTCAAGTTGAGTAACTCAGGGTGTGTGTGTGTGTGTGTGTGTGTGTGTGTGTGTGTGGTGGTGGGGTGCTAAAAAAAAGAGCATGTGAAGACTCATCAAGGCCTGGGATTGGGAGTCATGGGTGTTGTAAGCAATTTTAAACAACCCTACTTCCTAGCTTCTATTAATGACAGTGAAACGACACAGAGCAGGAAAAAGGGGAATGTAAAAGAAAGAAAGAGGGTTGTGAAAGCAAGAGAGAAGCAAACAGACACGACATAAGCGGAAAGCCCCGTCCGTAGCCCTCATCTAATTTTAAAAGAAATTCTTAGTGCTTATAATTTATTTGTTGGATTCCATTAAAAGATTATGGGGCCTTTTTAATACGGTGCAGCATGTTGTATATCAGTGGTGCGCACACCGCTGTGTGGTTTAGGTTATGACAGCTCTGACATGCTGCAGCACCGTCGCTGTCATTCCTGCTTTAAATCATTCCACACTCTGAACTCGAGAAATGGAGGATTAAAAAAAAGTTGTGTTGAGTTCTTCAGATCCTTCAGTGAACATATACTGTACTTCTGACCAGCATTGTACAACAAAAGCTTATAATACATAAAAATCTCTGCATGCGAGATGATAACGGGGCACTTTTAAGCAAACACCGGGAGAAATAGGGGCGGCGGTCTACATTGGCATGTCTTGGGATGACAAAAGGCTTATGTCATGTGTCCGCTGTGGCCAAGAGGCTGCTGAAGCATTGCAGCTATTTCAGTTTTGGTCAGAGGTCGTTTTTTGTTGATAATTCCCACGACTCACTCACGCAGAATGAGAAGCAGAGCTGAAGGCAGATCAATGCCTATTATTTTTAGAGGGAGAAATTTAATTAAGCAAGATCAGATACAGGCTGAACACAAGCGTCCTCTCACGCTTTCTACCTCACTTTTTCTCAAAGTCTACCACTTTCTCTCATTTCATCTCCCTCTGCCTAAGGTTATTTTGTCTGCATATATGCTTATTATGAATTAAAAATGAGCTCCCTTTGATATGGACAATCCTAAGGCAAAAGCTTCCTTTTCCTAATTCATTAAGAGAAGCTGCTTCTCATCGAGGCGTCAGAAGACCACCGAATGACCTTTTCATGCTGGAGCCTATTCATCTTAGTATAAAATGAAATGGGGGGCAAAAGGAAAGAAGCCATCATGAACAAAGCACACATGCAACTAAATGAAAGCAAGCACAGACAGATACGTTACTGGAAATATAAGAAAAGCAGGCGTAAACACAAAGACACACTTGCTAAGATGTAATTCAGGAGTGGATCTATCATCAGCCCTGGGCTGTGCTTCACTAAACATGGCGTTGGCTCATAGAGGCTCATCGCAGACTGACAGACTTCATTTACTTAATTACACACTCGGCATCTGGCGCTAGAACCTCCCCTGGCCTAGGAGAGTGTGTCACCTTGAAAAAACGTGATGATCATGGAACAAACCTGCACTGACCACCGAGGAGACACATTTAGTGGCTCTAAATCGGGTCTATTCTTTATGTTAAATCAGGCACAAGAACACCAAAGTGCTCCAAACCTCTGAACAACAAAACTGTTCAAATCCAATAATAAAAATACTTGGCAACAAACAGCACTATCAGTTATTTTGTTATGAAGCTCGCTGTGATGTCATGTCAGGCAGCACAGCTACATCGATCAGCTGAGATTCTAACAAGTCAGAATATTGTTATACATAATATTATTAACAATTTCTTATTTTTTCAGCACAATATATTTGTACTTTATATTGTGTGCCAAGGCATCAATTCACAGCAGCCTTCTGGATCATGAAAAAGTTACTGGGAATTGATTCCAAAAAGAGTCGATTTCCTGACTCGAGGCATTAACCTAAACCCTGAACCCTGAGGCTTGGAGTCAGTTTCAGACACAAAACTGATTCAATATGGTGAGCAAAATGGATCTCGGTATCTCATTTAGTGTCGGAGAATCTCAGTAAGTAAGAAAGCTTGTAGATATTGTCTTGTATTTTGAATTTGAATTCTCTGAATAAAATGCAAGTAAAACATTTTCCCAGTAATTGAGGCCATTTGTCTGTTTTGTAAAAAAAAAAAAAGTACAAAAAGCTGTGATGTCACCATTAATGCTTAATAATCATCCGATGCAATAAAGGATTGTCTAATAAATATACGAATTTTGTTTTGCAGGTAAATAATCCTACTTAAGAGATTGTATTAGCGCTTTTATTCATTTTAAAATAATTCCTCAAAGGAATTAATCAAGAAAAAGAGCGGATGGCACTAACTGTTTCGTGCCCTGTGTATCATCAGTATTCTGTAAAGAATGCTTCTATGCTATACGATACGAATCTACCTATTTCTTTCTGTGCAAGTCAAAAGCCTGAATATGTGAGAGAGAGAAAAACAGACCGAAACACCTTTATACAGATTCTTAAGTGCTTTTGTCGATGTCATTTAGAGCAGCCTATCATTTCTCCCATTGTTCTCTCTCACAAGCTAATGTACAGAGCCGCTAAAAGCCTGTGGCGATCTCAACGTCTCCTCCTATAGTGCAGTCTCACACACATGCCTTATGGAAATGAGCAAACAGAGTGGACAAAGAGTTCTCTAGTCCTTGCCAACAGGTACAGCTATTTTTAAAAGACATCTGTCTGGGTGGGAGAGGGGATATCGCTACACCACGGCTTTATTCCTCTGTGCCTCATGCTATAATGGGCTCAGGAATGGGAGGCCTACATGCACAGGGGCTTAGAGCAAAACACAGCCTTCCTCCGAGCTGCTATCCTGTGGGATTACACAATAAATGGCCCTCCACCTGTTTGTCTGTGTTAATACGTACAAAATAATTGAAGAGCAAGGTCAGAAGGGCACGACCTAGCAAGGCGCATTCAATACGCGGGTAACGTAACACCACGAAACGCCCTGCAAAATCAATACAACCCAAGAAAGACTACTTTGAAATGTGAGTGCACAGACCTGTGCCTGGAGCAGAGAATATGGTCTTTAAATACAGTGAGGGTTATCATTATTTAAACAGCTGTCTTTAGCGTAGAGCCTCACACAAGACGTCCCCAAATATACACTGTGTTATGGTGAAATATAGGGTAGCGTTCTCACATCAAATTACTGATCAGCGCAGGAACAACCTGAGGCAGACGAGCAGTGTCGCGGCCTGCAACGCGTGATGGATTTAGCTTTCTACTGAGCACAATGATGCGGAGCTAGCCTGAGCCACACGGCAGTGTGAGAAAAGAGAGAGAGAGAGATACACAAAGGTGTATAGATTATAATGCAATACTGGTACTGTATGTATGAACTGTTCTGTGCTTTGCCTGCCAATATCTCTCTCTCTCTCTCTTTCTCTCTGTCAGTACGTGTGTGTGCTCATATCGTATATGTGAAAGTGCACTACACCGTCAGTAAGTCCCACATCTCTAATTGCTTAACGGATGGACAGGCGCATAAAAGATTAATTGAAAGGGGGTTTCAGAGAGAGCGAGAAAGGAAGAGTGTGAGAGAGAGAGAGAGAGAGAGAGAGAGAGAGAGAGAGAGAGAGTAAGAGAGGGAATCGATGCTGCCCACGCAAATAAAAGAGGACGCCTGCGGCCATACTGCTGCCTTCCTTCATTCATCCCTCTCTTCTTCTCTCCAATCCCTCCTGCCAGCTAGCGGAGTTCTCCTCAGTAAAGCAGTGCATTTCTAATTGGACCCTTTGCATCCTGATTATAACGAAAGGTTATGAAGAAGCGTAAAATCTTGCTGACGTGGTGCCGTGAGTGTAATATTCATCTCCAGGATTTCTTTATAATGTATTGATTGGCACAGTAGCCTACTGACATTTGCAGATCTTTAATTAGAGGAAGCAGACAGCAGAACAGACTGACAAGAACCCTGTTACATACACCTGCCCGCAGACGTTTAGGCAGGAGCAGGGCTTATAATGAGACGGATCCAGCAGCTGTTGGAGAAGGTTTAAATACACCATCAGATCCCTCCAGACACAAAGCATTATAGTCTTTATTCCTGCTTACAGTCTCAGATGAGATGTCTTATTTTTAAAACAATATTAGGCCTTATTTTCCCTTCTATAGGATCAATATGAGAAACCCCAGGCAACGCACAATGGCGTTTATTTATTTTTTTGCCAGACACGTCTCAGTCTCGATAGCTTAAATAAGCATCATGTGTTGATCCTGTTGAACGAGTAAAGTGAGAAACGCGCAGGGAAGGTGCGTGTTGTCCTCTTGATCAGAACTGAGGACGGCTGCATTAAGTAAAAGCTGATTAGAGTTTAGTCACACTCCTAAATCACGATGAGGAACTGTGACTGTGACCGTGCAGAGAATAAAGTGAAGAGAAGCCGCTGAGGCTCTGAGCGGCCCATCTCGCTTATATCAAATCTATATTCTCCAGGTTGACCTGAGAGACGATGTTTCGAGCCAATCCCAGAAGAGATTCATCATCTGACAGAGCTGTCACTCATCCATCACCTGTCTCTCTGTTATTTGTGTGTGGGTGTCTGCGGCATCGCATCATGAGCACAGACTGTCGGAAGCCTTGCCTTCAGCACAAGGCAAAATAAAAAACCCTGATTCAAACAGCAATCCCAAATGTCTGGGTGGAAGTCTGCACAGGAATCTGCTCGATCAAAGCTTACCGTTTGCTGCGAAACTACACAAAGCTCTCAACTTGTAGCCTTTACTTTGCAGGCAGACACGTAAGCATGTATACTGCTCCAGGCGTGCAGTATGCAGGCAGACACGTAAGCATGTATACTGCTCCAGGCGTGCAGTGCTGTGGCTAATACAGCTCAGTGACAAGAATCACACGCTGCAGTATGAGCAGCGAAACGTATTGTATCATTACAGACACAAACAGGAGTACAGAGAGAAAAATAGCAAGGTTAAAGCTGATTAGTTTTTATGTGTTTTTTTTTCTTTCTGATCAGCTGAGGATTATTTAGGACTGCTTTTTCTTTCTGGAAAATCTTTCCATAGAAAGTTTTAAATGGGATGAAATTTTTGGTCAGAACTAGTCGCAAAAGCTGCACGTACAGTTAGTGAACACACAGTGACCTACAAACAAGTATATTAGGAACAATGAACAATAGAGAAGAGGGAGGGAGAGATGGAAAGACACAACACACACACACACACACACACACACACACACACACACACACACACACACACACACACACACACACACACACACACACACACCCTGTCCTTACCCTCACACACAGGACAGCATTCTCCAGGCACTGTGACCGGGTGGAGGCAGTTATGGCCGCAGGCAGCAGCTACACAACGGGCATCACCGCTCACACACTGACAGAATGTGCAGTCGTCCTCCCGCCAGTGATCCCCATGAGCCAGGATCTGGCCATTCACATAGCAGCCGGCAAAATTCAGTGCAGGGAAAATCGGATCTGCGGAGAAACAGAAACACGACTTTTTGCTAAAATATTACACTGAGGCACAGACTTACTAAAGTTTGCACATCCACACTGTAATAGCGTGAAAGTCACAGTGAGAAAAGGTGGAAAAGTTTTCTAATATTTCTTCTAGTTGAAGACAGAGTTACAGTATACCACTGACTGAACTTTAATACTTGAAATATTTATACTAGAAATTTGATAAATATCAGTGTGTATAAATATGTTTCATATCACAGACGACGCAGTACCAGCTCTGTGCAAATCGCCAGAGACTCCACCTGCCATGTTTAGATGTATGTTCATCCTGTTGCAGTCAGACAAGTGCTTCTGCAGTCTGATGTGTAAAACTGAGAGGATCAGGAGGAGCTCTTTTTCCCCTCAGGCCATCAGACTCCTCAACAACAACATGTCCATCTAACAGATCCCTTTCCAATCCATAAAGTCATGTTTACTCCATTGAAATTCTGCACACTGCACTTTACTGTTACTACATGTAACTCACCTGCTTGTTTATATATCACTTTCCATCCTGTTATATTCGCACCTTCTGTTCTGTTACTACATCTAACATCACACATCTACTTTTTTCAACATAGTTAAAAAAGTAGTTTATTTATATGCACAGTCTAAGGTGGAGCGAGTGGGGTGTTTTTTCCCCCCTGCAAGTCGTATACTGTATATAACGATGTACGTGACAAATAAAAAGACATTTTCACTTTTGCATGTTCACACCTAGAGTGACAAAGGGATTTAAAGAGAAATGGTAAATTTCACACATCGGGAATTCATTAGGAACAAACACACACTCTTTTAATTAGCATTGATATTGGTTGGCAGACGCTTTTATCCAGAGCAATTTACATTTATCTCATTTATACAACTGAGCAGATGAGGGTTAAAGGCCGTGCTCAAGGGCCCGACGGTGGCAACTTGGCAGTGATGGGCTTTGTGTGTACAAACTTACGATCAGTAATCCAACATTTTAACCACTGTGCTGCTAGTTCCCTAGGCTGCGCTCATTGTATTCATACTCTGTGTTTGTCTATGGCGAGTTTTACTTTCAGTCAGATTTCTGTGGAGATGTTGACTTACAGCGATTAGTCATAACAAACTGACAGACATTCTTCCCACTACTTTGCATAAAATGTCATTTGTGGCCTTGTTCTTTGTAAATCACCTACAATTTAGTAATCCTATTGCACCCTCTAATTAGCATACATTAATCAAGATCTTAGAGAGAAATCCAGGACCTGAATTAAAAAAATAAATAAACAACAAAAACGGTAATAGAGATATATAGAGACAGCACACATAATGTGAATAAATTAACAGAGGTAGCAACTAGGCGATGGAAAATAATTAGATTGATTTAAAACGACCGTCAGAACCATTCATACACACACCAGCTTTGTTGGAAATATAACTGCTCTTTACCGCTACAGAAATCCAACCTTATGCATCAGCATGCTGCTGAATTTTAAAGTTTACACTAATGAAATTACCCAGACTAATATTGTGATCTGTAATGGGGATTTCATCTTAATTAACCACCTTACCCAAACTAATCTTCACTGAGAAATAATCTGATCTTCCTAAGAGTAGCAGCCGATAGTAAAGAGCTAATATGAGGCAGTAATATGGCAGCATTAGGAGAGAGTTTACCTGCGAGAGCTGCAAAATAATCTGAATTACACACTCACAGGCACGCTGTGTTTGGTTGGTCTATAAAGTAAAACAACAAGCAGTTCCCTGAACTAATTAACCCGAGATGCTTGTTTAAATGGGAGAATAATGATAAGGATGATAGGGTCTTCCCTCATGATCCATTTTTAATGTATTTCATTTTTGAAAAATTCTTGCTGCCATTTAATTGCCCTAGCAGCTTGTTCCAAGGGGTGCAAGCATTTATTAGCATTCTTGCTTGGATAATCATCATCTGATTCAATTTCAAACAGACATTAAATAGAAAAAAAAAAAAGCCCTAGGGCCAAATTGTTCATTACAATTCTATGGCTGTGGATTGATTAGTGAATCTGAATAAATTTATTATTATTATTTTTAATAAAAATGTCAGAATTCATTTGCTCTTCTGTACTTCAGAGTAAAAGGAAGTAGCTGTTCAGTCTGTTCAAATTGCATGCAGATCTGCACAAGGACGCACCCCGTTATTTACCGAGTTTCTGGTTCAAGCGCTTGTTAAATGGCTGTTGTGTTGCTGCTAATAACAGGTAGTTACAGGTAAGAGCTGGCTCACTTTGATCACAATGTAGATGTAATGGCTGTGCTTTGACGGCGGAGCCTGGGCGGACGGTGTGTGCTGTGGGGTTTCAATGCAGTGCTCCTGTTACTTTACTTCAAAATATGCAAGATATCACCAACCAGTAACAATGAGACAATGTGAGCATCTGAGTCATATTTACCAATTCGCTGGTTCATTACCTCCTAATTATACTATTCCCAATGTGACACGAATGCATCATTAGATTCATTCTTAGTTACGTTAGCGGTTTCTGAAGCACTATAATGGTATAGTGGTGTTATCGTGGTCACCTTCACACACAGGACAGCACTCTCCCTCTGGTACGTAGTAGCGTTCGCAGTGGAGGACGCCGCATTGTGCTGTGAAACACACAGACACGCCGCCCTGGCAGCGGCAGAAATGGCAGGCGTCCATCCTGAACATGTCACCATCACGATATTCCACTCCGTTGTAGATACAGGCCGGCTTAGTCTCTGTAAAACACAGTCACAGGTTTTAGACTTCGAGCTGTCGCACGTGCATGCTCCATAACAGTGGAGATAACAATGCACAGATTGTAGGAATAAATACAAAGGCTAGATCCACATTTTTGTGGCATCTTTGATTACATGTACCGTGCTCTAGTTAGTGTTTTAAACTGTTTGTACTGTAAGTAACATGTGTATTATTTCCTCTGGGAGTTTTTCTGATTGTTGTGGCCAAAAATGCCTGATTTTTCTGCAGCCTTTTTTTTTTTTCTACTGAAAAGTACTTGATTTGAAGCACACAATTGTTCTACAGGAAACTCCTACTCCAGTGAAGAGTCTGTACCCATATTTGACACAAATGAACGTTAGAGGGCTTTGGCTGAACGCGTGTTGTGATGATGTTACACAATGCGTCTTGGACCTGATCTTGATTTTGAGTTAAAAATCTACACAGACTGAATTACAAACAGCATGAACACAAAAAAATGGACTGAGCCGAATGTCTGCGGCTCGAGTGCTGACTGCAAGCACAACTATTTTTTAAAACATTATCGTTTCTATAGTAACAGCTAATTCACAAGTACCACATAATGTGCTGTTATTCAACAAAACTGTGTAATGCTTGATAAGCTGAAGCAGCTGTAAAGGGAGGTTTATTTTACATCTATGGAAGAAGTCTCCACTGTAAGGGTTCAGACTTTGTGCTTCCCAGTTTAGCAGTGACATGACACGCTGTACATTTCGTGCAAATAATACAAAAAAAGGAGAGAAAAAGCCGATGACGGCTCAGTCGTTAATAGCCGATGTAACGTAAGTGATAACAGGAACTAACTTGTCCTGCGGATTTTCCACAACATTAAATAGAATTATAAACTGATAGGCCGACACGTCGTACTTCTTACTAAAGGAATGTAATGGTTCAAACTGCTGCGGTACAAGACAAATTAAAACACACAAGGTGTTCTGTCATTGGAAATGAATGGAAAAGAAACACCGAGCTGATTTGTGGCTGTAACTGTGCTTTATCATGATTACAGGAACAACAGAAACTTAGACTAACAGAAGTCGAGGTCATTTTTTTTCCATCTAGAAATCTACAAAGTTCTTAAAAAAAAAATTGCAGATTTTAAGTCTTCCTAAAGTGATGAGCAAAAACAGATCTATCCTCTCGCACCATCTTGTGATGCATCATTCTCTTCGTGGGCGCTTCTTACAGCGACTGTGCACAGAAATCCCAGCCTCGAGTTTTTTTCTTACATAATTATTAAATCGATTCCTTTCATCTCTTTTGGCTGTGTGGTTTATGTCCCCGTGTGGATGTGTTCCTCCAGTTCAGACAGAGATGGGCTATGCGTAGAACCTTTCCATCATGTATATGTCCCTGACGGCTTTTAGAGCACAACAGGATTGGTGTGCTGGTCACCATAGCAACGCTAGGTGCAAAATTCACCTCTCAGCCAATGTGTTATGATGTCTGTCATTTGTACTAAACTCAAGAGCTGCACATTTGTGCTTGGGAAATGAAGGCATTATGTTCTCCAGCTTGCACCTCCAAAAAAAAAAAAAAATCTGCACCATTATGTAGCACCAGCAGCATGTGGATAGAAAGCTCATCGGTGAAAGTGAAAAAAAAAATAACATTAGCAAACAAAATACTTTAAAAGATTTGTAGTCAGCCCTTTCGTTCGGTTCCCATGGCTGATGAGTGATGCTGAAGCTGTACTTTGTACAGAATAAAATAAATAATAAATAAAACATCCTACGTACAGTATCAGGTATCTGACAACTCTGTACAGCAGAAGGTCTCGGAGCATTCAACACGTTTCACATTTTAAACAAGTTTAACGTGAGTAGTGCTATTAAAAACCTGAGATTTAAAAGAAAGAAAAAAAAAAGCTCAGCTCATTTCCATGTGAGAATAAGCGATGACATGATTTCAGCCTAAACAGTGTCTATCTTTAAATCCAAAGACTTGTTTTGCCAATTAGTGAGGTTTTAATGAATTATACAAAGAGCCTGTGAGAGTGCACAGTTGTCATGCCAGCAAGGTCCCAAACATCAGGG
This sequence comes from Tachysurus fulvidraco, assembly GCF_022655615.1. Classification (NCBI taxonomy): domain Eukaryota; kingdom Metazoa; phylum Chordata; class Actinopteri; order Siluriformes; family Bagridae; genus Tachysurus; species Tachysurus fulvidraco. Next base: position 10,988,928 of record NC_062529.1, read on the forward strand.
TAGGGATTTATAATCGGAGCTTTGTCTTTTTTGTCGGTTTGCTCTTCTCATTCCATCTCTGTCTGGTGTTCTCATCGAAATGACAATTGGGCTTGATTTACACAAAAGTGCTGACAATGCTATTATTAGCCAGACAGCTGTTGTGTAACAGACAGACTGCGAGTGCTGTGTGTTAAAATCCGTCATGTCTTCATTGCTCCAGAGGTTTGTTACACTAACAGATTCATTCACGACGAATTAATATGTACGGCATGCGTTGAGGAAAAGCAACAGACTTTATAAAGCAGGCAGGAATATAAAACTGACACATGTTACATTACAAACATCTGGAATACTTTACCCCTGTGCTTTTTGCTTATATGATAATATTCAGCAACAACATGCCTTAATGCTAAACAGTCTAGAGTACACAGCTTCTGGTGAGTTCAGTGCTGCAGAGCCAGTGTGTGATAAAGGGTCAGGTCAATTAGAAATACAGCTTGTGCAGCTTTCCCAAACCATCCAGATGTTCACCATGTGATTTCTGAGCTCGCTGCTCTAGTTATTCATAAACAAGTCTCCACCGTGCAGCATGACGGCTTCTATTAGACCTCGAGAGTAACCAAGGAGACGTCGGTGGAAACATACATTTTTAACACGAATCAGAGGTTTCATGTTTAGCAAGCAGAGAGTTCACAAGGAAAAAAAAAGGATCTTGGTCCCATCTGTTTTATCACTTGTTGTGACCTATCCATTAGACACGGGGAAACTCTGGCCTCAGCATTCCTCTAGCTGCATTCCTGCTTCCAAAGGACGTAACATTAACAGTTGCTCATAAACTCTATGCTCAGAACCGTGCCTGGGTTCTGCCGTTTTATTTCTACCACACAGATGACCATCTGTGTCATCCTTCATGTGTTCACTATGCATCATACAGTACGACTTTCTATCCGTTCTTTAGACAATGAGAATGTTTAGATAGATATAGAATTTACTGCATCGTCGGGTTTAAGTCTCTGATTCAAGCACAAATCCTCTTTCACTACAGCGAGAGCTTCATGTAGAGAAAACAAATATTAATAACCTTTATGAAGGTTTTAAAGTAGTAAGCCAAGGCAACTCCTTATGTTTACAACACAGAGAATGTATTCTCACAATGTAGAGAAGGCATTTTCACACACAATTTCTTTCAGCCAGAAGCTGAAATACTATTCTGAATGAATTTGGAATGATATACAGAGAAGATGTGAAGAAAAAATTGTTTTTATTGCATGGGTTCCACATAATGTTGGGAAAATTTTGATGTGACAATCGCACAATTCCTCCACTGATGAACAGTTAAGTCATTGTCATGTTCATGAAACCAGTTTGAGACAACCTATGCATTGTGACATGGTGCATTATCACGCTATCAGTAAATGGAAATTATGGTCATGAAGGGATGCACATGATCATACTGACTGCACAATACTCAAACAGGCTATGGCAATCAAATGAAGATTAATTGGTATTATAACAGCCCAAAGGGCCAGGAATACTTTCCCAACACCATCACACCACCTCCACCAGCCTGAACGGCTGACATGAGGCAGGTTTAGTCCATGGATTCATGATGTTGCTGCCAAATTCTGACACCATCATCTGTGAACCTCAGCAGAAATTCAGATTCATTAGACCAGGCTACAATGTTCTAGTCTTCAGCTGTCCAGTTATCGTGAGTCTTTGTCCACTGCGGTCCACTATGAGGTCTTCTGCTGTTGTAGCCGGCCGTAGCCGCCTCATGGTTTAGGGTGTTCTGCTTTCTGAGATTCTTTTCTGATCACCACATTTGTACAATAGGATTCAGAGTTACTGCAGACTTTCTGTAGCACCAACCAGTCTGGCCATTCTCCATTAAGCTATCTCATCAACAAGGAATTTCCATCAGCAAAAACTGCTGCTGCTCACTGGAGGTCTTCTCTTTATGACATTATTCTGAGTAAACTGAAGTGTGGGTACAGTAAATCCCAGGAGATCAGCAGTATTCAAAGCAGCCCATATGGCACCAAAAATCATACCACAGTCAGAGTAACTGAATGACATTTTGTCCCCATTCTGATGGTTGATGTGAAGTTGATGACCTGCATCTTCATGATTTTATGCATTGTGCTGCTGCTGGCTGAATAATTGCATGAACGTGCAAGTATGCAGTATACAGTACAACAAGAAAATTAATGCGATAAAAAGTGCTTGTATAAAGTCATTGAAGTGGAATGCTACATTTAATAAATAACGCTGATGATTCTGAATTGCTATAAATCTATAAAACGCTGGGTTTCGTTAATTAATATTGTTTTTGCCTGGCTGCTGTGCTTCAAACCACACACAAACACTAAGATGACTACTCTGTTTCTGTCACTCAAGTGCTAAAAATAATCCATCATTCGAATGATACCTGCTCACTGGGGGTCTTGCAGTGGTCCATTACCACCAGGAGACTGACCAGAAGCGGGTTGACAAATGAAGAGAAGGGATACAGTCAATAACTACACACCTACTAAGGGACCTACATGGTGTCAGGACACCCCCTCATAGCAGCGTCATTCAAAACACATAGCAGCCGGCAGCACTAGTGCACACACTTCTGTGCTTGCCATGTGTTTGTTTACTTTGCCATGTGGCCCTTGTTTTGTTTTGCTCTTGTTAATGACCTACTTCCGTTTTCTCGATCGTGCATACGATCATCCAGTTATCTTTGTTTATAACCGCGCTTGCGTCCGTCTGCAGTTGCATCTGTCTCTACGTGCCATACATGACATATGGTAAGTGGACCTGATAATTGGGCCAATAAGAAGAGTGTATTTAAAAAAAATATCCACATTTCCTCTACATTTTCCTGACATTTATTCTAAATAAGAAATAATGTGTTTGAATTAGATAAAATGTGTCTGTGAACACAAGTTATTTCTAACTTAAGAAAGACACCTGAGAATTATGTGTAATGATACTATAATTCTGCTTCTCAGCATAAAAACAGGAGATGACAAATTGAATCAAATAGAAATTAATTGTTGATTTATTGTTGCAATTCACCCTGGTTTACAACTACCACATATATATATACAACTACACTCATATCTTACCTCAGGAACATTCTACATCAAGCACTGGGAATTCACTACTATCTTTTGTCAAGGACATGATACATAATTTTTTTTTTTTTTGAAAATAAAGAAACATTCCAGAGACACGATGACATCTGAAATGGTCTGAGACAGGCTAGAACAGTTTGCACCTGAAGGGTTGGCAGGTTAGTGAAAAGTGAACAAGTTGAGTATTAGCAGAAGACCACTCCATCCAATCAACACCTGCAGAAGGCCAGTTCTGTGTGTGTGTGTGTGTGTGTGTGTGTGTGTGTGTGTGTGTGTGTGTGTGTGTGTGTGTGTGTGTGTGTGTGTGTGTGTGTGTGTGTGTGATGGATGCTGTGAAGTGTGACATCTCCAAGGGACTTTATAATCATATAAATGGTGCACTACAGTGGCCAAGGGCTGGTGTCCAACCTAACACACAATTATGGCTGTAGAGTGAGTCTGGCATGATTAAATTAAACACAAAATCACCTTTATAAATGCCTTAGTAATCAATTTTGTACCAATTTTGCAGTTGCAGCATTTGGCTCTGCTGAACAACCCACCAAGAATGCCAAAGGCAAGTGTTCTCAAAATGTGATCTCATTCTGCAATCTCACTTTAGTCCAGTGTGAAGAACCATTAAAGTAATGTAAAGGTGAGTCGCTGAAATATACCTCGCTTCGTGGTCTGACTCTATCATTTAATGGCTGATGTATATCTTTACTGATTAGACAGCTGCTCTAGAAGTCTTATCTGCTGCTGGAGCATGTTAAAGCAATCGTGTAGTAGTAAGCTTGTCTTAAACTGTTATTTAAATCTTTGAAAAATCTGCTGAAGTATAAATTCCAATTGCTGTACATAGTGCCAGTTCCACAGACTTGGGTTTTTTTCTCGAGCCATATAAATATCTATTCCTTTATAATTCACATATTTTTCTGTGAGGAAGAAGTGCAGGTGAGGCACATCAAATATGTGACTGGTTATTCTGTTCTTTTGCAGTGTCACTCATATGGTGAAACAGACACCGCCACCCACACACAGACAGCGCTTATCTACAGACAGAAGGTATTTGAGGCGAAAGGAAGCCTGTCTCATTGGTGTTAGTTCACATGGCTGTGTGGAAGCAGCCTGTGAAATTCTCTAGCTGGAGATTAGAAGCACCTTTCAACCTCGGCCACACAACCACAAAGCGTAGGTTCAAAATAAAGCTGATGGTAACCCAGAAGCCGTTAACCTTCACAAGGGAGCAGATTTACATAATATAACCCAGAATTTACTTAAGAAAATGTTACTTAACCCTATAACACAATGTGTATCAAAGTTTAAGACCTCTGCAACAACCACATTATCAATACTTTCCTAAAAATGTAAAAAAAAATGTATCCAAGCTTTGGAGTCAGTAGCTTTAGGCAGCATTTCCAGATACAGCTGCCTTCATGGACTTTCAAAAACATTATGTTAAAAAAATAATTTGTTTTGTTATTGATTTTTCAACATGAATATATATTTTATTGAAGCAACCCATAATGACTTCCTTTTTTATATAACATTTTATATTAAAAAATCATGTTGAAAATATGTCATGTAATAATATTCAGCAGATTTAAACGGTAATTTACCTCAATCATCACTGTATAGTATTTCATGATGCAATCCACATTATTCCACCCAAAATGCACAAAACAATGTATTTATTACTTCATTAAACTTCAATTTAAAACTTAATTGAATTCTAAACTTTAATTCACTTTACCTTGAACTAAATTAAAATGACATTTAAATGAAACATTAAAATGGCATTTTAAAATACATTTGAATTGATTTTATATTATTGGAACACTGAGATATTTATATGAAATTTCTGTACAGAAAACTTCATGTATTTTCCTCATCAATATATTAAATAAAACAATTAACTTATTATCCTAATCTAAATTATATGAATCTGAGTCCATCTGAGTCCAAACAAACAGACAGACAAAACATATTTGTAAATGTTTACCAAACAAAATTTTTTTGTATTTTGTTTAAAGTTCCAGTAAACACTTTCGTTTCCAAAAATTGAAAGAACTTTTTCATTGTAGGGTTTACAGGGTTATGTAAATGTTTAACACTTTACAGTTAAAGGTCATGACTTGCACTTGGATTCAAACAATGAACCCATAATGAAAGCTTTATAAAGATGCAAGCTAAACTCCATACATCCTTCATTCAGACAGTGATGACTGTACAAAGCTGAGCATTATTTTGGGCTCCTAATAGCCAGCGATTTTCCAGCAGCCCTGTGTTTTTCTGTCCTCCTCTGTGGAGCAGCCCACCAGACACAACCTCCCAGCCGCCTGCTTCCCTCCCTTATGCTGGAGCCTGGCTTGTTTTGGCTGCAGCTGCCGCCAGACAGACTAAATAATGTGATAAGGCGCACAGAGCTGCAGGTGTGCTTTGTCTTGGCAGGCCCAAGACGACTATGACCATGCAAATCATGTCCCCTCCTGTAAATCATTTTTTTACTAAAATGCCGTGTGCAAATGTTTCAGCAGTCCTAATTATGTGTAACGTAGCAGCTAGTGAGCGTTACTGAAAAACTGGGAGGTGATTGTGCAGCCAGAGAAATGAAGACTGGAGATCCTGTCAATCCTGGCAGGATTTATAATGCATTTCTAATTAGTCCACAATGTGATTTATGTAAGCTAGAAGGACCTTAATTTCACCCTTCACCTCCAACATACGTGCAATTCCTTTGGTGTTCTCTGAACTGCAAACAAACAAAAAAGTGTAGGCGAAAAGCCACAAATTTCTATACACAACATGATCTGTTTACACTGCCAATCAGAGAGCAGTCCGTGTGGATTAAGGTTGATAATCACTTCAACGCCTAGGCTGCTGCTTAAGCCCAGCACTTCACAACATTGCGTGGGTCTTAATTGGAGTACATCGTCTGAAAGAGGTTTCGTTCTCCTTCAATTTCTGCACATCACTTGGATGCAACAGAACAACAAGCATGTAAAGGGCTAAACTCAGTGCTTACTGCTTAGAAGCCTGTAAGTCGGGCCCTTCAAGCCCATCAAAGGCGAGGCAAAAAAGACAAAAACAAATTGTGCTATGGCTGAAATTAGGATTTCTGAGGTTTTTATACTGTATCTTTTGCCCATAGAGTTTCAAGTGGCTTACATAAACAGCCAATCATCCTCTTGACAATGACAGCTTTTCTCTCTGAGCAAAAACTAGTGTAACGATTGTGAACGGTTGGGCTGGTGGGAACACAGACACAAAAATGGAATGGTGTGTGTGTGTGTGTGTGTGTGTGTGTGTGTGTGTGTGTGTGTGTGTCATTATTGACACACTGAAATCAGAGTGGAACAGAGAGAGGGTCCAATTCAGCAGCAGAACTCATGGACCCGTGTTTGTGTATTCACTTGTAAATAACATTATCTCACTTCCTCTGAAATGAAGTGATTCTAAGATAAGTGGATAAAGACAACAAAAATGACAAAACTGGAACACGGTGATTTGGATGAGCAAACAAATGGAAAGCAAAAGCTCTTGCGTAGACCTAAGCACTGCTTGTTTACACCAGGAAGAGGCTTGTGAAAAAGGCATAATTATGAGGCAGCAGAAACACACACTCATATAAAGAAGAAAGAGCCTGGCATTTGAGAGTGGGTGTTCAGTGCACACACACACACACACACACACACACACACACACACACACACACACACACACACACACACACACACACACACACACGCTTGTTTTTGTCACATAGATTTATACATATGGTACATAAATAACCTTAATAACCAAAAACAAAAGGGTGTTTTTTACTCTTTCAATTAAAAAAAGATGCAGGTTTTATAAAAAGCTATTATTTGCTGGCCATATTTTAAATAAAGCTGCAGCTTTTGAGAAAAAGAAAAAAAGAAAAAGAAAAAAAGACTTTACCTCAGGGGGACAAAGCTGTCAGATATTCCTATTCTTGTACACACACACACACACACACACACACACACACACACACACACACACACACACACACACACACACACACAAACACACTTTCTCACATCACAATCTCTCTCTCTCTCTCTCACTCACACACACACACACACACACACACACACACACACACACACACACACACACACACACACACACACACACCAGGCTAATCAGACCCTTATCTATCTCCAGCTAGATGACATCATTGTCTGAATGAGAATTCTAGTGAACAAACAGAAGGACTGTCTGAGAATGCTCTCTCCCACACTGTCCCCTACACACATTCTCCTTTGCCAGAAAGCGCAAAACTGCGCTCCGTCTCCAGCAAACATCTGCAGCCGACATAGTAATCTAGCCGCCGGTTTGTTTGCAGATGGCACAGCTGATCCAGACACCATGTGACAGAACCCTCTCAGCCTGCACGTCCTTCCTTACCATGGAGGGTAACAGGAGCTTGTTCAAACCCCATCAGCTCCATCACAACACAGACAGATACACACTTTCTTAAACCTTGTGCTGTGTTTAATATTTAGCAATGGATGTGCAAGCAAATAAGCAAATGTCATGGTTATTTGGCTTCATAGCGATATACACTCATAGTCCATTTTATTAGAAATGCCAACTCATTCATGCAGTTCTCTAATCAGCCAATCACATTGCAGCAGAGCAATGCATGAAATCATGCAGAGATGAGTTAAGTGCTTCAGGTAATGTTCACATCGATCAGCAGAATGGTGGAAAATGTGATCTATTTACTGTGACACACAGAAATCCTATAAAATGGGACAGAAATCAGGTTTTGTTGTTAGCTCTTTAAAACAAAAGTGCAGGAGCTCCTTTTCACACTCATCATTTACCAGCAATCTTGTCATGTCATTTTAATGAAAAGTCCAACAGAAAAGAAGTAAAGACAAAAAACATCAGAGTTAAATTCACTCAGCTGGTTAGAGATCTATGAGATGCCAAGCATGATGGTGCTGAAAGTGGAATAAGCCTGAAAAATGAAGCTTTGAAAGCTGATCTGTTGGAACAGAGTATAGAAATAAGGAGGTGAGAGAGTTGGACAGAAGCCCTAAAGCCCTTCTGCTTGGGTCGCTTTGGGTAGAGATGAAGTATTGGCTAATTCCCACAGGCATTACCTTCAGTAACGGCTTTATAGGTGATGCAGGAAATTGACCAAAACGTTAATGAAAGGCATTATACATAAAAACCAACCCCGAACTGAACTCGGAATAAATCCTGGGTGCCACTAATGATCATACATTAATTATAAAGATTAATAGGCAAGTCATTTAGGGTGGACTTTCCTCTCATTTCTTGCTTATCCTCTTGATATCGGGTATGAGATAAATAAGAGAAAGATGATGTGACCTTGTTGCATTCATGTCTATATGAACAGGAATGAAATAAAATGTTTTATTTTCATTAGCAAAGTCAAATTACTCGGAAATCTCAGCTTTGGTAATGTTCTGGTTCAAAAATGAAATGAAAAATGAAAAACTGCCAACACTATTAGCACCACAGTGAAAATGAGAATTGTTACTGACAGCGAGATGGCTAGCACGCTTAGCTACTGGTCTTTAGCATACAATGTAATAGCTCAGGGTTATTCAGCTCAAGAAGTGTTACTTTTAGTTGTACAGGTTAGCTAATGTTAGCTAGCATTTGAGCTATAATGTTACCTAGCTTTCGACTGATAACAAAATCAAATGACAAACTTTGTTCGTTATCCTAATGTTTTTTAGCTTTCCAGCAAACCTTGCTACCAGATATGATTTCCTTATATAACAATTAGCCTAATTTAATATTGAAGACTAATATAAAATAGTTAATTAATAAGTTAGCTGAGCATTAGCTAGGTTACTGCTAATTCCAGATATGGCAATTCTTTTTTGGTACAGATTTTTGGTGTTTAAAAGTGCAAACAGAAAAGAAACCGAAATGAATGATTTTAATTTGAAGAAAACACTAGGGCTAGCAACACTAATGGAGTTAAAATATCCAATTCTCCATGCGCTGTAGATGAGATGCAGGCATTTATCATAGCCATCGTCACATTTAGCCGTTTAGCTTATTAACTGAAGCGTGTGTAACACCTCATGGTACGGCGTGGGCTCAGTGGATGTGTAATGCGATGCTCTTCATTTCTTTTGTAAATCTGTAAAGAAATCTTCCTGTGCTGACAGGATGTTGAGCTGGGAAAGCAGGATACCAAGAGTTGTAGCACACAACTGATGATGTAAAAGCAGGACAGCTGTTTTTTATTGATGCTATAGGTTAACACCCATACGGATGAGTTCATCCTTCCTCTGTTCTCTGCTCTCTCTCTCCCCCCTTAGGCTGTGTGATATTAATACAGGCTCGGTGCCCGAATGTAGCCACCAGTGGCCAGATGTTCAATCAAAGTGTTCCTGTTTCCGGGGCTTTGATGCTCCCCTGAGCTGATCTTGAGCCCTGCCTCTTTGTTCTCTAATCAGCCGCCAGACACAGAGCTACTTCACAGCGCGCCACTGAGATGACACACACCCTGGCTCCTCATCATAGCACAGATGTTTGCGCTTGCTGTGTTGCGCTTGCGTGTCTCTGTCTTTTAATGTATGTATTGTGTGTTCATCCTTTTCTTATCCTTCAAGCATCAAGCACAGGAGGCTTTTATTAAATGCACTCTCATGTGCAGCACATGCCTGAGGCTTAACTGAAGGATAAACAGGAAACAAATAAACACCTGCCAGGGAGGTGCAATCATTTTAACACATGCCTTTTCCTGTTGTTATCCCTATATTGATGCTTGTGTGCAGTCAGACACGCTGGATGTCTCATTTTTCTTTATTTCGGATTCCATCGGCTCTTTCTTCATTATTCATCTTTCCCTCTTTTTAAATATCTGTAGCTGCACCATTTTATTCTGCCAATACAGGTTTGTCCAGGTGCATGAATATTTGGACACTGATAAAGTTGAAGGATTTTATCTGTATGTTGGACATACAGTGCAGACAAAAAGACAATGCAGTCAGAAATCCTCAAGAACTCGGAGGAACTGAAAAAAGCTGTAGTGACGGCTTGGCAGCGCAGCACCAGTGGAACTAATCCAATGCCGGGTGATGTGTATGGGACTGAGATTTCAGGCAGTCACTGACCGCAACCAATTACATTTGACAATTTAATTTATGATCATTAGTTTGTCCAATTACCCTTTAGTCCCTCGAAAGGGGGGTTTGGGTGGACCACATACAAGGTTCTGTAATCTGTAATTCCTAAATAACTCACCCAATATGGATGTAAAAAATATATATACTGTATATGTGAAATATATATCTTGAATATGGTAATATTTATGTAGTACTTCCTAATTAAAAAATTTGAATAAACCAAATCAATAGATATTAAACAGTATTTTCTTATTTCAAGCACGGAATACTTATTCTACTGGCAGAAGCAAAAATCAAGCAAGATTTCAAGTGTTTATGTCTAGGAGAACAAATGGAATACAGAAGTAAAAAAACAAACATCCACAACATTTTAAATAATCTTATATTTGATTTGCATTTAATCAGGAGTTTCACTTGATAAAATTCGATCATTTTTGCAGCGTGGGGTTTTCCAGCCACCAAATGTATGTTTTGGTGGCAAAACAAACGTCCGCATAATAAGATTTGTGTTTTATTCTTGCTAATACTTAAGGGATCGGGTCAAAGTACCGGCACTGCTAAAATCAGCATGTGCTAGATATGATTTATCACACCGACACAGATTCCACAGGAGTAACAGACCTCTTAGACAGTGAGAGTGATTTGAGGTTAGTTGGGCAAGCAATTGAAGAAGCAAGGTCATGGCCCTGCCTGTCTGTTTCCATTTCACTCTCCACATAAATGTACAAACAAAATCCAACTGCATTAATTCCAGAGTTCAACCGCAAATGCAACAAATGCAAAAAAGTCTTCCTCAGTCAGATATCATTACTTCTCTACAAAGCACATACTTTCACTGCATTTTTACAAGGTAGTGAACTCAGCTCAAGCAACTCTGTGGATCTTTGTTTTTCCTTTAAACAAATATACTCTGTTTTTCTGCGCAGTCTAAATGAGCTTGCTGCTGTGTGTTTACATTGCTCAGGAAGCTCATTACAAGACACCGCATTAGTATATTCGCATGCACACATCACACACACACACTCTGTCCTCCCACTGCAACTCAGTCAACAGTCAGCTCGCTCAAGGCTTCCTGTCCAAGCTCAGTAAGATTCTATATGCACACTTTACCTGTGCACTTCTCACAAACACACACACACACACACACACACACACACACACACACACACACACACACACACACACACACACACACATACATGATGAGTAAACAAGACCTACCATTGACACACTCATACACATCACAGCACCGTCCCGGCGTTCCATCACCACGGGAGCCCAAGTGGGGCAGGGTACCTGCTGAGCACTGTGGGAATGTGCAAACTCCAGGCAAACACTCACACCTGAGAAGAAGAAGACAGGAAAATGACAGAGGAAATGACAAAAATACGGGGACATAAAAAACAGACAAGTGTGTCAATCAATAATAATTCAGGCTACATTTTATGGTGTAATGCCGTCAGTCATTTTTGGCATTTGTACAGGCATGTGTTTCACTAAAGCGCTATAAAGCCTGAGCAAATAAAAGCGTTGTAAAGCCGTGAACAGACACAGTTACAGTTCAGCCGTGCATAATGGAGATAAATGCTTAGTGAAGTGAAGGATCATGGTCCTGGCTGTGAGATCTGTGCTAAAGGGATAGAGAGGTACTGTATGACAGAGATGTGAGGCATGTAAGCGTGTGTGTTTGTGTGTCTTACCTGGTGGGTAGTGTGCAGCAGCCGTCTGCCGTGAGCCTGACCTGTGTTTCATAGCTATCTGCCGGACACTGCATGGGCTGTATGGGAGGACATTCCACCGTGCTGCAGTCTACACTGAAAACTGCCCAAACAAACACATCATCATTAAACACAATTAATACAATTTGTCAAATCTTTCTGCAAATAATTTGCCTTCGATTTTGCACTCAGAGCAGCTCAATGCTGTTTAAGCCAGAATACACAGTGGAATGAGGCAAATGCAGAAAATAAAGCAAAACAACAACAACAACAAAAAAAACAACCAACACAATCGGAAACAATTCTAGCGCCTGTCACTTTGTTTTCCACAGCTGCCAACAGGCGTGACAAGAAAACAAACACGGGGCAGGATCAACTGTTTTAAGTGTATAGATGCGGGTTGCTGTGCTTGACTACATGTGGAAAAATCAGCAGACTGCTCACCAAAGTACTGTTTAACAATCAGGAAAAAAAAAAACTCTCAGCCCTCCAGGATTCTGCTGTTGTTTTTTCAACGACCAAAAATGCTTGATTTTGCTGCAGCTTTTTTAAAAATAAAGCACTTAACTAGCATGCTAACTCAACGTTACATTATATGCTGCTAACTAGCTGAGTTTCTGAACAAGCAGAACATTAGGCTGAACGTGTAGATTTCGGTCCTCTGCATGTAAATGATGAAGCGTGTATGCTCTTGTATCATTTAGAGGAACTTTGCATTCTTACCTGGTTTGCACTCGTACAGGTCACAGCACTCTCCAGGTTTACCAGAGCTTTTGGATACAAGGATGTTGAGGTAACCAGGTTGGCAGACTTTCCTCAGACAGCCAGCAGGACTGCACACACAGCGGCTGGGCAGAGGGCAGCATTCACCAGGCGGAGCATAACCTTCAATCAGCACTGAGTCCTCAGGACAACGGGGAGAGAACTGGACCTCACATCTGGCTTTAGAACAGTCTGGCCTCTCCTCTAGAAACCCACAGAGAGAGAAATGTGGGCTGAATCAGACAGGTTTGATACAGATGAATTAATCCTGATTATACTTTCAAACCGCTGACCTCAGCTACTTTCTTGCTTTGGTTATTTTTGGTCATTTCTATTTACACTCCATCATTTAGCAGACATGTGGATGCAGTTTAGTTTTGGTTTTTAGGATTGAGTGAAGATAAAAATGCCAATGGAGAGACAAGTGCATAGCACTGACACTCCAACGACCACTCCAATCATATGAGCTCAAATCACACCGGACCATACAGTACTGGAAGTTAGAGAGACAAAAAGGTTAAATCACACAATCTGAAAAAATTCTGATCATTTGTTGAATCTACATACAGTAGATGTCAATCTGATAGCACAGAGGATAAAATAGCCAAAGTCAATTCAGTTTTATGTGTGAAGCACTTTATCAATGCACACTGACACAAAGCAGCTTGACAGAAGTTTAAAAATTCTGTATAAAGTGATACGATTTTACATTTACATTTAGAATTATCCCAAACGAGTAAGCCGGCGATGGGGTGAGGAAGGAAAAACTCCCTGAGACGATATGTGGAAGAAATCTGGAGAAGAAACCTGCATTTTCAAGTGTGTGCATTGTTCTGAACCAGACTGAATTGCAGATATTACAGTTCAAAACCTTTAGAGTCCCAGGATGCAAGAAGATTCCTACTGCGACTGCAGGCCAATTCTCTGAAGTGAACTGAGCAGATGAGTCTCATGAGAGAACATTACAGACCAGGTGAGCAGCAGCATCCTGAATACTCTTTAGATGAGATAACACTTGGAGACTAGCAAGGTCCTGTAATACAGTGGAGACTAGAGCTTAGAAGAATTTTTTGGCAGTGAGGAAATGTTGCCTTCCTCTGATGTTGTGAAGAAACAAATCTGCCTCATCTGATGGCTGATGTAATGTTGCAACACTAGCTGCTCTTTCTCTCTCTCTCTCTCTCTCTCTCTCTCTCTCTCTCTCTCTCTCTCTCTCTCTCTCACTCACACACACTCTTTCTCTCTCTCACACACTCTCTCTCCCTCTCTCTCCCACTCTTTCTCTCTCTCACACACACTCCCTCTCTCTCACACTCTCTCTCTCACACACACTCTCTCTCTCCCTCTCTCTCACACACTCTCTCTCCCTCTCTCTCCCACTCTTTCTCTCTCTCACACACACTCCCTCTCTCTCACACTCTCTCTCTCACACACACTCTCTCTCTCCCTCTCTCTCACACACACACACTCTCTCTCACGCTCTCTCTCTCTCACACACACACACACTCTCTCTCTCTCTCTCTCTCTCTCTCTCTCTCTCTCTCTCTCTCTCTCTCTCTCTCTCTCTCTCACACACACACACACACACACACACACACACACACACACACACACACACACACACACACACACACACACACACACACACACACACACACACACACACACACACACACACACACACACACACACTCTCTCTCTCTCTCTCTCTCTCTCTCTCTCTCTCTCTCTCTCTTTCTCTCCATGCAAGCAAATGCACAGTGTGGTATAGTATGGATTCTAATGCAGAGCTATTCATAACCTGACCAAATATCTGTGTACCTTTTTCCACTAAATAATGGTACATATAAAAGTGGGAGGACTTTCTGGTTGAATCTCCTGTGCTACATTATTGTTAACAGTAAACAACAGACTAACAACAGAACCAGTCATGGAGATTAAAGTTCCTGCTTGGTTCTATATCTATGCAACCGAACAAACAGAACTTACAGGATTTTTGTACACAGTAAAAAGGTTATTGCGCATGACTGCTGAACGTTGTTGTGCTGTACAATTCAGTAGAAAAACAATTCTAGTCAGATAGTGATTTTTAAAATGTCATATGGCAATAAAAATAATAAGAAAATGTGGTTCCATGGGTGGTGTGATGGTGCAGCAGGTCGCAGTGTTACCGCCTCCCATCTCCAGCATCTTGTCTGTGTGGAGTGTCTATACATGTTCTATCTTTATTCATGTGGGTTTCCTCCGACTGTACAAAAACATGCGGGCAGATGAACCAGCGTTGTTGAATTGCCCCTAGGAACATAATCATAAGTTTACATACCCCTTGTTGATTCTGCAAAATGTTAACAAGGGATCGTATAAACTGCAGGTGTAGATTCTTATTATTTTGTGTTCTGGGAAACATCTAAATATCTTATGTAGCTTCTAAAGTGTGGTACTAAATAAAAACAATAATATCTTCAAAAAATAATAATTTACAAGAATCATCCTGTGAAAAAGATACTTAATGTATCAGGTTGCCTTCTTGAACATCAGTGAATGTTTGCACCTTATATATTGCATCCCTATAATAGTTGTGAACAAGTCCCTACTTTTAATGAATAAGATCCCTCTTATCTCTTTTAAATTGAGTGCGGTGTAAGTAAGGGGAATGTTAACGTCTGACTTTAACTGTGTGTGCCAGTGTGTGTGCCAGTGTGTGTGCCAGTGTGTGTGCCGGTGTGTGTCCCACCTTGGGCCAGTATTGCCAGAATTGGCTCCTCCATAACGTTGACCTGGATAAAGAGGTTACCGAAGTAATACGAATAAATGCCCATGTGTTTATGGATTTGTTTTTCTGTTCTAGGTTTTGCTTTATGCTTTGTTTAATGCTTTATTGTCCACTGGGGTCAAAGTGCACCTCTATTATAAACACATCCTTGACATTCAGGGGATTGCTTGCTCGTATTGGGTCTAAATAGAGGAGGAATGAAGGACTATGATAAAAAAACATGGAAAGAAAAGAAAAGGAAAAACAAATGTCAGTAGGACAAGAGATAACAGCAGGAAGGAGAATTTTTATGTAGGCCACAAAATACCACATCGCTTTGTATCCCTCAAACATTCAGACAAAATAAAAACCCTCAACAAAACAAAAAAGTACAAAACTTTCAGCACTTGCTGTAATCTTAAACTGCAACATCAGTTCATAACATGTAATGATATGGTTCTGCTGTTTGTTTGATATAAACCATCCAGAAAGACAATTGCATCTAATGTATGAAATGTAGCTATTATAAAGAGGCAATGTGGCGCATTACATCCTTTTGATGTGTGAGGAGAGAAGATACTCCTCTCTTAAGCAAGAGAGGGTAATTACCTCCAATGAAGGGTAGCAAGAGAAAGAGTGTGGAGGGAGAGCATAATGCCCGCAAACACACAATAAGAGTAGCAAAGAGACAGCTATTTAAAAAGCAGCTCATATTTAAGTGCAGTGTTTATGTGTCATTATGCAAGAGCATGTCACGCCGTTTTTTTTTGTTCTGGATGAGGGACTGGAGAAAATGATGTTAGAATTATGACTTGAATTTGAATTGACTCGACTGGCAGAGAAACAGGCATGCAGAGATGGAGAGTGGCACGATTAAAAGTTTGATCTGAGAAAAGCCAAAAAAACAAAACAAAAGAAAAAGAAAAAACATGCAACTTCGGTAAAAGCGAGAACAAGCGGCGCCTGACACGGCGAGAAAATGAGACCTGCATACATTTAGTCGATTACAGCCTGCTGCAAGAAGTTGTGCTGCTGCTGTAGAAAGTGCACCCAAGCAGGCAGAAAAGCCAACACCACATGCACCATTTTGCACTCAGATGAAAGTGTTCGGAAGTGTGTTTGAAAGATGAATTCGGGAAGATGTTTGAGGTGGGTTTTTGCTGAATTAAAATGAGTGCCTATGGTGATGCTATAAATCTTTCCTAAATCCTCTCTCTCTCTCTCTCTCTCTCTCTCTCTCTCTCTCTCTCTCTTGCTCTATCTCTCACTCTCTCTCAAACATTCTAGACCCTGTTTCCATCTGCTCTTTCTGCATGCCAAAACCAATCATAATGTGCTCAAAAGCTACACTAGACCATCAGTGAACAAATTCACTTTGTAGGTTCCATTTCTTTCTGATGTACCAGCCTGGACAGACTTTTAATCAATTTGATCAATTTTCTCCTGGCCACATGAGCAGCAGATCCAGGCCATGGAAATGACCTGCAAGAGCCTCTCAATGTTTCACAGCCGTCTGTTCGTGCTCCTGTTTACCATTGAAGGATTGTGGGTAATGCCCTGAGCAAATTTTCCCCATTTATTTCAAGCAGAGTATGGGCTCAAAACAGCAGGAATATGGAAAACCTAATAAGCGCACATTACTACACAGAAATGGCTGAGCCAGGGTCGGATTTTTGGTGCTGGAGCACGGTTAATGGAGTATTCGTGAAAACATGGAGCAAAGACAGAATGATAATAGTCCACTGTAGCAACCCAGGGGTTTTTTTTAAAGCTTGTTTTTCTCTTTTACAACATTTGTTTTCTCTCCCCCCTTTTTTTTGGGTAATGGCTAATGTTTGGTACTATTGCCATCATCCCAGGGATCTGAGAGCAGCTGGAGTGACACACGTTCAACTAGGAAAGAGGAACCTGCTGCTGTGCACAGTAATGAAGTCCAGACAGACCTGGCACTACTGCTGCACGACACACGCACAAATACACCTGGCACTTTTGCTTCAATAAATAACATACTAAAAAAAAACTGACCTTTATTTCTCTGTATGGATGATGTCGTTCTAAGAAGTTGTCACTTGCTTATTACTGTCTGACTGAATGATCCAGTGACCCCTTAAATCCATCATCTTAGACTGTTTAAGTGAGACACACTTCTGACAAGGAATGACTAGTTTTTCACATTAAAAAAAAAAATCATTTGAGATTCCAGTGTACATATATTATATATAGTCAAATCTTAATAGTGAAGAAAGGAAGGCAGAAAAAAGTCATTAACCCGATGAGCTTAATGTAAGAGAATCACACACTTTTCCTGCCACTTATAGATATTAAAGGGGGCTTGTTTTATGGCATTATATCAGGTTATGATAGGAATTTATACTGTGCCAATCAAGCTGATCAGTGCAGAGAGCAAAAAAGACAAGATTGAGGCAGGAGTTCAAGTGAAATCAAGCAAAACAATCAGAACAATTAAAAACCTAGATGTGAGACTATGCACAAAATGAAGCAATCACTGGTTTTAAGGCAATCACCGGAAGGCTAGACAGATACAGATGTAGCTAAAGATGCAAAACAAACACTGCATATATTCTTAGTTTTCTCTCTCCTAGCATCACTTATACAGATAAACTAATAACTGACGGGAGATTATTTCTTCGATATTCATTGAAATGAAAACGTGAAACACAAACCAGCAACCCGAAGCAAATTACTTTGTACCTAACGGCGGCTACAAGTCGGCTCTGCTTGCAATTCTCCATCTACTATTCAGCAACACAGTAAGAGAAATCATGCTGGCTGCTGTGAAACATGACTCCTAAGCGTGAGAATTGCTCAGAGCCAAGCTGCTGTAATGAAATGGCTCTCTTCTCCCATTCCCCTCCTCGTATTTCAGCCAGCTGTGGACGCGCCACGCAGACGGAGGCAGCGGAGGGTATCCATGGAGAGGGATGGGATTAAAATGAGCCGGCATCGATACGATCCTCCATTGACTCATTAACAACCATGCTTAGTCTAGTCTGTCAGAAGGAACACGCTGCAGCCCAACACACACACACACACACACACACACACACACACACACACACACACACACACACACACACACACACACACACACACACACACACACACACACACACACATTTCACCAAACAAAAGGCTCTACAGGGCCTCGGATGAATTACAATGGTGCAGACATTTATGGTAAAAGCACATTCACTAAACTTTCTAGAGGGCAAAAATCTCAAGTGACCAATCACTACCTGTTTACTACACAATAAAATCAGATTTATTGAGAGAGTTTATGGAAAACAACTGCCTTAATACATCTGACTTGCCTTTACATAAGTGTGTAAAACCACAGAAAATGAGCACCGTACATACCATGAACTGATCAGCACTGTACCTTACATTTCCATTAAACTCCATGATTTCACCATGAACAGCTTGGACTGAACTGCACTGATCATGAAATAATGGAGACTATGCATGCATGATAAAAGTAAATGATCGTCCCTACAGGATATCCAGCGACTTTTATTATGATTATATTTATATATTACATTTCCAGATCCATCAACCTTGCATTTTAAACAGAAGTTCCACAGTTGAAGATGCTATCACAAGTTATCCCTCAATCTTTTGGCAATAAAACAAGTCAATCAGCGGACAAATCTGAAATCGTCGTTACAGGAATTTGAACTCTCCCCGCCCACTTTACCTTCCCACAGATCCGATCTCACATGCTCACAGAACATCATAGATATCTATGACAGAACGTGTTGGCTAACTAGCTGTTTGCATAGCTAAACAAAGAAGATTTTGAGCGCATTTATGTAAAATAAACTCTATAAACTGTCAGTTAATTTATTTATTTTTTTGGGAAGCCACTGAAATGTTTAGCCATGGGCTTGTTTGGGTTTCAGGAGAAAGAGAAAACTGGAGGAAGATTTTGTTTGAAAATGATTAAACAAGCCTAATGGAGCTAACACTTTACAAATTAGCTTAATGGTGGTGATAAATAGAAAGTGAATAAAACATGTTTTTTTGGACCGGCCCTCTCCTGCGTCAGACACTGCGGATGCTCAGAAAACTAAAGTAAGGTCGGCCATTTGGACACCAAGCTGCCAATCTGCATATCACAAATATTCTGTTGCTATCACATTCAGAGGAAAAATAATTTTTAATCGCATTTATTATTTTATTCGGACCTCATTGCTGAGGCAACCTTTTCATTTTCTTTCTCCGTTTTCTTTTTCTCTTGTTTCTCTGGTAACCGAGATGGAGTGGTCTTGCTCATCCTTCAAGTACAGGCTCCTACAATGGCTACTCCAAGAGGCTTTGTCCAGCTGAGAGGTTGGAGCAAGAGTTCATTGAAAGTGGCCTGGAGAAAGAGATCTGTACTGAACACTGGATCATTAGCCAATAATAGACTGTTCCTTTGTACCTCATTCAAACCTACATCCAGCATGTGACCCACAGCCGAATTGCCATCTGTATTATCAATAGTTCTGAGATGACTTTCTACTGCTTACCTCTGCATTTAGAATGCAGACATTCTAGCCAATAAATATTTTAAGCTGTAAATTGCCAATAAACACTTTCGATTTCATCCAAAAAATCAGGTACTGTTTATTATTTATGAGTTTTAGGCCACATTTGGAAAAATCTCCCGAAAACGATCCAGTTATAATGCTCACCACAAATGAAAGATTTCAACCTTAAGTCAAAGACTCATTTGAACCAACCAGCTGTCGATGCAAACATAATGAAGTAATTAGCAGCTGAATTGTTTATTGTTGGGTTTTGTTTGGGTGGCACTGTCATTATAAGGTGTTGCTAATGAAAAGTCCTTTTTTTTAATTGGTTTGTTCTTTGTCAATTAAGCATTGCTTTATTTTTGAAACTGCAAATGAAAACAAAAGATGATGATGATTATAATAATAATAATAATAATAATAATAATAATAATAATAATAATAATAATAATAATAATAATAATGTTGGACACAGGGTTTAAAATGACCATAAATTTACTTCCGATTTAGGCCCAAATATGGCCCAATGGTGGCACTAGAGTGATTTCAGCATTTGGCCCAAATTTAGTCACAATGTTCCTTTGACCGTTCGCAATCAATGTACCAAATTTCATAGCTTTTTACCAGACGAAGAAGAAGAAAAGAAAGAAAGGATAATAATATGGTTTCTACTGTATGCACCTTTGGCCCCCTAATATATAGCCACAAGCATCAATCTGTGCAGATAAAGGACCCTTCTTAAATATAACCCACTGGACTACTATCTAGTTCTTAGCATTTTAGCTAAAGAACTATTGTAACTAAAATATTGTTGTTGTTTTTTTTGTACACTAGCAAACATTTTGGCTAGTTTAGACTTAATGTTCCTTAAAAAAACAGCCATATTTACTTCATCCTGCCTACATATGACAACAGCCAAAAGCTTTGGAATCCTATCCTGAACATGCCTTCTCATGATTCATACAAATTCACTTTTATGACTTGCAGCTTTGCTGCTTGAGGAAAGTAAACTCTGCCTTTAAAGGATGGATTGTCATGGGAAAGGAATTTTGTGTCTATGGTTTTGGTTTAGGTCGTCTGGAATTATTATTGTGATGCATCATTGCCCTTTATACCTAACCACTTCCTCTAGAATTATACACCAATATTTCACTAGCATTCCACCCTCCATATTCTTTATTGAATGCACAAGATCGCAGCATACCTGCTGGGCATGTAAAGAATATTTTTGAGTTTCCTGTGGAGGGGGAAACGTTCTCTAAAGCATCTTTAATAATACACACAAAGAGTTGGGTAATATTGGGTAATATTGAAAGATGAACAGGAATGAAAAAAATGGGATTTAGAGCATCTCCTTAAGAACAGAGGGTGATAGAACCATCTCCATCAGGTCAAACAACCATTAAAAACCCTACAAATCTTCATCTATTATCTTCTATGCCTTGCTAGTGTTAATCAGTTTAGACTAACTGTATTGTTCCTCCACACCAGAAGCCTGTATATCTGCTACCATTAAGCGCTCATTAGTTCTATCAGTAGCTCTCTTTTAGTGGAGAAGTGCTTTATTAGCCCAGAGGGATCCTGGGTTTGTTCAATAAAGGCCTCTCTACACTGCCATCAGTGCACTGATGAAGCTATAAGCATGAAAAGAAAAGAGAGAATGCATCTCTTGATGAAGAGACGTTTACAATTTCATGACAACCCCAAGGACATTCGAGAGGATTCATTAGCTTATAAACAGAGTTAGTTTAAATGCATAAAATTTTAGGGAAAGTGATGATCAGATCACTGCTGAACACCAGTTCTGGGAACTGACAGCTGCTCGTGTGTCGATTATTGGATTTGGCACAGAGACTGACAAGGTGAGTTTTCTCTCTCTACAGCTAGGCTGTGTGTAGAATACAGTAGCACATGATGAAGACAGATCTTTAAAAAAACAGCTAAGTTCAGAAGGATAAACCACATGACCGAAACCCTGAGTAGCTCCGGAAGGCCGCCATGTCAAGTCGCCCATGGTGAAAGGGACGTTCTGCGATGCTCTGCACTTCTTTATAGAGGCAGCATAGCCTGCAGGTAAAGCTACGGCTTCATCTCATCCAGTTAACACTGTCATCCTGCCGACGGCTGAGCGGCTGGCTGAGTGACGAGCCGAAGAGAAAGAAAGTGTGTGAGAAAGAAGGGAATAGTAAAGAAAGAAAAAAAACAAGTATGTGGAAAGCGTACTGTAAAGCGTGGTGAGATGTGAAATCTACAGGAAGCACAGACGGACTAGGAATAAAGATGGACGAATGAAACAAAAGAGTGAGAGTAAAAAAAGATAAAAAATGCCAACAAAGTAAGGTGAACAAGCCAGAGTTAGGGAGAGTGCAAACTGCTGACCCGTGGTCAGGAACAGTGAGGATCGATGTGTTTTGGTTTTGCAGGCAGATGCACAAGTTTGCATGTATAATGTGTCTTCATTCTCATTCTTGTGTTCAGGGATCTATAACTGTTTAGGTATTTATTGGTTTTATTTCACAGCAGCCGCAGCATACACATTCTCATGTTAATACTGTGATTCATTTTGATACCTGTGTGTGCGTGTGTGTGTGTGTGTGTGTGTGTGTGTGTGTGTGTGTGTGTGTGTGTGTGTGGGTGGGTGTGTGTGCGTGTGTGTGTGTAGCGTACTGATTGGATAAATAAAGGAAGGAGATGAGTAAATGAGTGAAGGCAGGCTGTAATTGAGCTCATTGTGTGAAAGCAGAACACAGCAGTGAGACAGGAAGCTAGCCGTCTAGATAATTAAAAGTAAAACACAAGCAGAAATTAAAAGTTGCTCTGTCCGCTCAGCATGCTGGTAGCGCACAGCCTTCGGGGGGAGTTTATTTATTCTCTAGGGATCTAGAGACTAGATTTGAGGCTAGTAAGAATTATGCTTATTATAGCTATTGCTATAAAAATGAAGCCTTTATTCTGTCCAGCTAGTTAAAGCTACACTTACTAAAATGAGCTCTGAGCATCACAGATTCCTAACTGAATTGTTCCACCTTTAGAGTTAAAACAGGCTGCATGCATTTGAGAAAATTTAGAATTTAGACCACTGGTGTGGGGGTTTGTGTTCATTCAGACACAAGAACTGGTGTCCAGTAAGGAGGCTTGGGGTAAAATCTTCCAGTTTATCCAGTGAGGTTAAGATCAGGGCTCTGTACAGGACACTCGAGTTCGTCTACATTAGATGACACGTTGTGCGCAGTCCAACTGTAATGCTGAAACGAGTTTGTGCTTCTTAGTTCCACTAAAATGAATACTCACTTTAACCTCATACTAAACAATTCTAGACAATTACATGTTTCTGAGTTCATCGCATCGATTTAGGGAAGACTCCCAGATGGATGTGATGGTTAGATATTTTCAGCATACTTTGTGTGGGATTTCAGAATTTCTGCCTAAGGTAACAATAAAAAACACTTTTTCCTACAAAGTACATTTTTGATATCATTGTTTTAACAGATGGCTGTAAAGAATCACTGTTGCTCTGCTACTCAGAACGTGTTGTTAAAACGTATTGCACAAGCCACATAGGATGCAGTTCGGGAACTTAATATTTTGCTACATTTTTACTCCGGTGACTTGATTTCTAAGCAAAAAGCCTCAAACTAATATGATTTGTCATTTTTTGTTCAGGCTCACTGTAGAAACATGATATACACCCCCCGCCCCCACCCCCACCACACCCCACCCGCTACCAAAACCTAAATGGAAAGAAACCTCCTGTCAGACCCAGCGCACAGCCCTTCTCACTTCACCAGTCTACCATCTTTGTTCTGATTTGGAGCCAGAAAGAACCCTGGAGTTTGTGTGTGCATGTTACAAATGAGATTCCAGCACCCTGTGCTGATTCCCTGCCAGACAAATAAACATGAGCACCAATAACACAGCAAGGGAATGAGCTCATGACGAAGGAACCCTTGCTTCAGAACACAGCAGGAGCGATCCACCCCTGAGCTGTTATACACACTTACATACACACACACACACACACACACACACACACACACACACACACACACACACACACACACACTACAGCACTAAAGTGCTAGTGTTTGCTATACAAATGTGGATATACAAATGCCTGTTTGTATTTTTCCTCATTGTGTGCCTTTTTTCCCCCCGCAAATAATGGAACATTTGCTATGAACAGGAAAATCCATGCCAAGTGCCCTGAGCCATACATCAACTTATTTCTGTCAATAACCATAAAAAAACCCAATAGAGCAAAATCTAGGAGAGTTACGGCTCAACGGTTCTGCTGAGCTGAAAACTGTAGGCAGAAACAAATCTAGGAGGTTCTACATAGATGAGAGATTCTGAAAGGGATCAATTAAAGTCAGAATAAACTAAAATAACTAACTAAGACTTTGTCTGCCTCTTTCTACACCCGACTATATACTATGCACTTTCATCATCTTTCAGGCTTTTGTTTTATTCACAGTGACACTGTGTGTGTGTGTGTGTGTGTGTGTGTGTGTGTGTGTGTGTGTGTGTGTGTGTGTATGTGTGTGCGCGTGCGTGCGTGCGTGCGTGCGTGCGTGTGTGTGTGTGTGTGTGGTGTGTGTGGTGCGTATGGGTGGGGCTCATCAGGAGCCAGAAGGATTAGAGAGCTGCTGTCTTATTAAAAACCTTCAGTTTCTGGAAAAAATGTGCCTTGTGCAAGTCTCCACCTATAGCAAACATGAACGCTGGATTAGGGCTGGATGTGCAGTGAGAAATTTCATCATCAGCCAAAAATGTCTTTCACCATGTTCTCAACGCTACTCTTTTCAGTCAAGAGATAAAACGACTGCCATATTTCCTCATAAACTCCAAACCGTAGCATTTCCCAGTTACATTACAATGCCTTTTAAACGTTTCGCCTCAAGAAAAATGACAAAGTAGAACCATCAAATTGACCCCCGAATATCTAATCCACGTTCATGTGGGACGATTTCCCACGATTGGAAACAAGATTAGTGTGCGTTCAAAACCGAATTCTTTGGAGGATAAAGTAACTGGCATAAAAAAAAGGTGTGAATGACGGACTTCTGCGCTCCTTGAAACACTGCCGAGAGAAACAATTTAAAAGCAAAAGCCGGAGCTGATGCGCTTCATCGTTCTGTTGATTGCCAATTTCTCAGTATATCACAGCGTGCCTTAATAAACGCAGCAGATATTCTCGGCCTTCGCAGCTTTAAAGTGCATCTATTCGTTGATCACGGCTGCAGGGTCAGCGAAAGATGTACAAGGTGATGGAACTCTCAGCATTATAGATGTTGTATGGATTTCGGCCTGAATAAACACTGCCACATGATGAATAACTGAGAATAAAAACACAGGGAGAAGTGGTTTTGTCACTAAAAACTGTAAACACATCTTTCTCCACAGGGTTTCTCATAAATGCACTTTCCAGGTTGTTTTGCCCATTTTTGTGCTATACATCTCTCTCTCTCTTTCTCTCTCTCGCTCTCTGGCATAGAATCACACCATGGGGTCATTAGATGGATTAGGATTAGAGTGCTCCCAGCGGAAACCCTGTAATTGGGGCCTGTTTGGACTGTTTGCATCTCCCCCGCTGCTGAGCCTTGGAAAAAAGTGGCCATTCTCACACACCTCCATATCACATCATCCCTACATCAGACAGACAGACAAACAGGGAGGGAGGGATGCAAGAAGGAAAGGCAGGAAAGGAAGAATTCTTTCTGAGTGACTCGGTCCTCAGCTATGCACTCCTCCCACGCAGGCTGGAAATGGCTAGATTTTGAGTGTTTAGGCCAGGCGAACCTGGAGTCTCATATCCTCCTAAGCAGCCTGCCTCGTGTGTGTTTCAGTAGGCTTGGAGGACCAGTGTTCCAGAGGAAAAACAGAGAGAAAGAGAGCATGAGCGCGGGAGACATCTCAGCCGAAATGAGCTGGTGTAAGATGAGTGCTTCAGATTGAATGGCAAATGAAAGCGCTTGTCCAAGCGAAGGAAATAAATAACAAGGATGTGGTCCGGATGAAATTGCCACCCAGTGTGAAGAAATGACTTGAAAGATTAGTGTTTTAACATGAAAAACAGGCAGGAGCGATGAGAGGAAACGGAAAAGAAGCTCAGGCATAATGACTTCATCTCCATGCTCCATGGTTCTCCAAGGAAAACCCAGAAACGCAATATGAATAAATGATTCGGCTCAAACTTCACTCTTACTTAGAGGGAAAATTTGCATCTTGGAATTTGATGTTTAATCGTAATTTGCAAAAAAAAAATAAATAAAAAGCTAAACAAACTGAAGCTGGACTGACTGTAGTTCATTGTCACAAGACAGACTGCGGTCTTGGACATCTCATCACCAGATAACGATAAGTAAACAATAAGGATGGAATATTATGAAGTGTGTCTTCGTCTGATAAGTTTGTGTTAAAGCTGACGGGAACATCAGCTACTGTGAATGCTGTGTAGGTTTCAGATCTCCCCTTACAATAATCTCAAATACAGACACCATTATTTGAAGATGTCTTGTGATGCGAGATTTCAAAAAATTCCTAGCAATTCTCTAGCAATCTGTCCATGTGCACTTTCTCTCTTTCGTAGCCTTGGGGTCTCCTCCCTCTCGCTCTGTCCGTTTTTCAGGCTGTCCTTGAGGCACTGAAGGAGTGCGACATTCCGCTTTAGAGTCACGCTTCCTGCATTCTTGCCATAGCACAGTCAGTCATGCAGAACCCCGCACAGCAAGGGTCCACAAATTATTTCCCAACATGTGTCCTACAGGGTTATTAATAAGCACAGCAGCGCAAAGCGGGACACAGGACATCCATGGGGGAGGCTGTAAAAGGCCATAAAAGGGCTTAGATTGAATGGAAGCAAATATGGTCTAAATAGACATAATGTTTTTTGTGTGTGTGTTTGTGTGTGTATGTGTGTGCGTGTGTGTGTGTGTGTCTCACGAGCATTGCATGGCAATAAGTAGACAAATGAGGTTAAACCACGAGCCTTGCTCTCTGAAGATTAGCATGCCATACAGCACATGCACTAATTTCATTGAACAAATTTACTCTGTTGAATTATGTCACAATATATCGGTGGCTGATTGGTAGATTTTATCTTTCAATAGGCCAAGAAATAGAAATGTAACAACAACTTCTTTAACCAGTTAAGGCTTTAGGTTACTGATTAGAAGATTGGGGGTTCAACATGCAGCACAGCAAAGCTGTTGCTTTTGGGCCCTTGAGCAAGGCCCTTAACCCTCACTGCTTCATGGGTGCTGGATCACTGCTGCTATCACAAGTCATGCTCTGTACTCTAACCTCAAGCTCTTCATCTGGTATATATACGAAGGAAAGTATTTAACTTTGCTTTAATGCATGTGTGACAATTAAAGGCATCCAAAAAAAAATCTACTCTTTTTCACATCACGGTGATCGTGAGTCAGAATATCCAGAGACGCTTGGCGTTTTTCTATTTGTTTCTGTTTGTTGTTGTTTTCGTTGCTCAAGGCGTGCTTGAACTTTTGTCCCGCAGTTCAGTTAAAAAGTATGCGGAGCTTGCTTTGGGAGCACGAAATCTCCCAGCATTCACATGAACAGCAGTTGCAAACGAGGCAAAGTCACAAGCACTGGCCTGAAATTGCAATATACAGCGCTGCAGTATTACATCTCATTCAGAGAGCTTTTCACAGCTGACAGTATTAAAATCTGGGCTCTATGTACAGCCTGAATTGCTAACTCATGCATACATCAATAGCTTTAGTGAGCGGGTCACCACATGCAGGAGTCACACCTCCCCCTGAATGCCAACCGACACCCACCCTTTCAAAATCATTTAACTGCACTGTCACATTCCTGCACATACATACAGTACATACACACACACACACACACACACACACACACACACACACACACACACACACACACACACACACACACACACACACACACACACACAATACATTCAACATTCATCCTTACTGCTGAAAATACAAAATAGCTCACTGCAGGAATTAATCATTTGAATAAAAAGCCAGCAGGAGATTTGACAGAGATTGATCAGCTGACTGCCAGCATATTACCTGCACAAGAATAGAACAAAAAAGTCTCGTCCTCTCATCTTGTCTCCTTCTTTTTTTTTGTCTTTCTCTCTATTTTGATATTTCCTATATGCTGTTTTAATTAAATTAATGTCAAATAAAAAAAAGGAAAATAAAGTGGAAACATACTGTACACACATAGATTTTTACATAAAATCCTTTAGTGAACATGGTGTCATTATGATGTTACGCTGTTTAAGACTGTTTACTTTTATTTTGCTTTTTTTAGTTTATTAACCCCTTAAACACCCAGGAGTCTTCTGTGAGTACAGGACCGCATTCCCCTCGGTTGTAACGCCATACCTTTCCTATTAGTTTTACTGGAGCATCTGAATAATGCATAGGAAACACACAATACTGTGCTTGAATATGGATAACTGAATAATAAGTTGGAAGTTTAAAGAGTTAAAAGCTTTAACATGGCTCCAAATCCAAGCTTGCTGATGACTCGAGTACCTTGAGGTGATGTGTGATAAACAGACTTGGTCTGAAAAGAGCTTAAAATTACTGTTAGAAGAAAACACACACACACACACACACACACACACACACACACACACACAC